>NW_016804891.1:0-72483 GCF_001698545.2 Rhinopithecus bieti
CACAACCCTTCTGCAAGCAAAGCCTTCTTTGCTTGGGTGCCTATTCAAAGCACTAGGGAAGCTCTTAAAAGATACAGGGCCAGGCACAGTAGCTCACATCTGTAAACTCAGCATTGTGGGAGGCAGAGGCAGGAGTAGAGCTTGAGGTTAGGACTTCAAGAACAGCCTGGGTGGAATAGTGAGACCCTGTCTCTACAAAACACAAAAATTAGCATGACATGGTGGTATATGCCCATAGTCCCACCCACTTGGGAGGCTGAGAAGGGAGGATTCCCAGAGCCTGGAAGGTCAAGGTTGCAGTGCCCATGATCATGCCACTGCACTACAACCTGGGCCACAGCACAAGATCCTGTTACAATCAAACAAGCAAACAAAAAACCAAAGTTGCCTGTCTTCTGCCCCATCAAATAAATCCAAATCTCTGCAGGGTGATACAGGGTATTTGCATTTTAAAATATCTCCTTTGCTGAAATAAATGTATAGTAATGGCTGAAAACCACTGAGTTATGTAAATACACTTCCTATGACTAATTTGTAGCTCTTTCATATCTAGCAATTTCTACACACCCTCTCTGTGGGCGTCAGAAGCCAGAATGGACAGGGCCAGGTGTGAGGTGTCCTAGCACACTGAGGGTAGAGCACAGCTCCCAGCTCAGGGGGACCCATTTCTGAGGTGAAGGCACCCACCAGGGGCTCCACCTGTCTTCAGAGGGAAAATCACCCCTCAGAACCCAGAGACCCAAAAGAAGGCTTGAATTCAGCAGATACCTGCCAGTGGGCACTGGAGCGGCAGTCCCAGAAAAAACTGCCATTGCACTGTCAGCTCCCTCCAGCCCTCTCTCAGGTCCCAGCAGGAGGAGGGCTCTGACTAAGCTCAGAGGTCTCAACAAAATGGCTGGTTGAACTTCAGAGGAGTTACTAATAGGCCTATAGTTACATCAAGACTCCACCTGATCAGGGCCAAAAATGAGTCCTGGGAGGGCAGCCAGGAAGAAAGCAGAGCAGAGAGGAAATACAGGGAGAGGAGGCCCTGGGGCCAAGTCAGATATGGAGGGAACCAGGGAAACGAGAGCAGCCCTGATGATTGTGCTCCCCACAGCCCCTGCATGTCTGTGTCCCCTGAGAACTCAGGGTGAGGAGCTCACTCTTACCCTTCACCTGTTCCTAGGCTCTGGCAGGCTGGCCTGCTACCTGCCCCAGTCTCACCTGCTCTCCACACTCCTCACCACTGAAGTGGGCAAACTGATGTCTCTGGTTTGCTGGGCTCTCACTCTCCACCCAATGGCACCAAGTTAACCTCTCTGCATACTTTATTTTCTGTGATTAAAAAGGGAAGCATTTCTCACTAACTCCATTTCTCAGAGGAGAAAACAGGCACAGGGATGTTCTATGACTTCCTCACGATCACCAAGGTACAAGTGGGAGCTGGGCTTTGAATGGAGGTCTACCCATGCTCCTAAATTTGAGCCGTCCTCCAAGGAAAGGACAGCACTGTAAAAGCTCACTGAATGGGGCGGGAGTCCACACTAAGGCCTGACCAGGCTGGAACCCTGATATCCAACTTCTAGCCTCCAGAACTGGGAGAACATAATTCTTTTTTTGATCAGATCTCCAGGCTATCGCTCTTTGTTGTACCATCCTGAACTAGCCCAGTAGTGCTATTCCATCATCTGTGTCATATTCCATCACTGAGAAGGGAGTCACTAACCCCTCAGTGCTGTCTTTGTGGATGCTGCCCACCCTAGGCTGAGATGAGGCACAGGGTCTGGGTCTAAATAAAATGGGAAGACACTGGAAGGTGCAATGTCAGAGGTGGAGGTCTGAATTTCATTTAATCTCAACCTCTACTGGTGCAGCATGAAAGAGGAGGCCCAGAGCAAAAGTGTCTTCTCCTGAGACCACACTGTGGACCCCAGGCCCACTGGAGTTCTATTCCATGCTACCTCTCACCCCTTCTTGTATTTCTTAAATCTGTAAGTGTGTGCAGTATCTACAGGGAACACCACACCATGAGTTTTATAAGATCTATCTCAAACATACCTCATGAGTTTCCTAGGAAGGAGATGAAAGCATAACCCCCATTGTGCATGCTGGGGAGGCCCCAAAACACCAAAGGAGTTCTCTAGGGTCTCACAACTGCTAGGATAAAGATTGTTTGACCCACAACTGTCTCCTCAAACCTGGGACCCTGGTTACATCCAGGTCTTCCGAAGGTGCTCAAGGGGCACACTTTGCCATAACGGTGAAAGGTAAGGAGTCGATGGGGGAGGGTGAGCGGCCAGAAGCCCAGAGGGGCCTTTGAGTAAGTCTCATGGAAAGGAGGCACTTACAGGATGGAACGTACAAGATGTGACCTCACTTCCTTGCTGACAGATCCCCAACAGAACCTAGAATTCTGGTAACTAGGAACCCATATTCTAGAGACAGCCCCATTTCCAGCTCAGTTGGTAGTCGACAGTCAAGAGAACAACACGTTCTCCTGCTGTGTCCCGACATGCTGCCGACCTCCTCATCGCAGAAGAGGCCAAAATGAGACTGTTTCCCGAGAATATAGACACTGGTTCAACCCTCGCCCTCGACGCCTCTGGCTCTTTGACAGAAGGCACCCACAGGTAACAAAGGGCCCAGGGCAGGCCCGTCCAGGTCAGGCCTCAGCTGTCCCCATCAGAACAGTGCTGAGCCCCTCCCCATGTGTTTGGGGGAAACAGGAGAAGAGAGGCCTTCTCTGGACAGGAGCAGGTAGGTTGTCCGGGGTTTGGAGCCTGGTCAGTGTGTCAGGTTCACAGCCCAGACCATGCCTTCAGGATGGGAAGGTGAGTGTCGAGGACACAGTTTGTCTGCTCAGATCTGAATCCCAAGACCTCAAGCTTCATCTGCCAGAGACCTCAACCTTCTCTGACTGGAGGTCTATCCAGATGCTCCTATGTGCCAAATCCTGATGGGGAAGGGGGTGCCAGGGAGGAATTCCAATGGGGGTATCGCACTATGGGGTCAGCCAGGCAGGCGACTGACACCTCTTTGCCCGGCTCTCGGGCACTCTCTTTGCAGAGCTTTACACAGCAGATCAAGCAGGAGCTGTTGGATGGATTCCATTTCTCCATCTTCCTCAAAGAAGGGCAGGGGCCCCCTGCTACCAACCACGGCCAGTGCTGCTCTGGGGTGAGATTGGGCACAGAAGGGTCTCCACAGACTGGGACTCAAAAAAACCAGGGTGGGCCCAGGACTCAAACACGAATATGGGGACTCCCTAGGCTCTGTCCTAGGGCTTCCACACTTGAGTGAGCCACTGTCCTCTCCCAAAGGAATCTGGCTGCCATTAGTCCCCAGTGGCAACTTGGTTACTGGCAAAGTCCCTTTCACCTATCAGAGGAAGATCAGAGAAAATCCTTCTGTTTTCTCTTGATGCTATGCCAGGAGTATCTCAGCATGTTGCTACAAGAATTGAGTACAATGATAACACTGTAGCAACATACTCATCCTGTTATCATCTTAATTCCCCACCCTAAGTGTATCTCTGGCAACAGGCAGCTCCCCTGCCCTGCCAGACCTCCTCCAGGACTTAAAATTCAACACTTCTACACAAACATGTTGTAGGGGGGTGGCGATTACAACAAAAGAAGGTGAAGCTACTCTAAGCATTTGTGTTTGAAGTCATCTCACAGAACTCATCCCTGCAGACCCACCAGGCAGGAGCTGCACCCTCGTATGTCACTGTAATATTCCTTAAGGGAGGCCATGTTTCACAACAGGTCAGCCTCTCAGTGCTGGTGGAGCCTATCATGATAAAATTTCCTTTCTAGGCAGCCTTTCTGCAGGGAGCATAATCCTATGTGTCTCCTAATAGGCTGGAGCAGTTTCCCAGGGCTGCCATAACATGCTCGCTGACTGAAGGAGTTACCACAGAAATCTGGTTCCTCACAATTTTGGAGACTGGAAGCCCAACGTCAAGCTGTCAGTCTGGGGTGGTTTCTCTGGGCCTCTCTCCTTGCCTTAGAGATGGCTGATTTCTATCGCTGTCAGCACAGGGTCTTCTCTTGAACTTCTCTGTGCATTGACCACCTCTCCTTGTAAGAACCACAGGCATATTAAATTAGGGGCCACCCTAATGAACTCACTTTACCTGAATTACATTTTCTAGAACTCTGTGTCCAAACACAGTCACATTCTGAGTCTTTGGGGTTGAGAATAGAAACAGTTACATTTGGGGGAGGGGACACAATTCAACCCATAAAATATACAAATCCCCTGCGGAAGACACGCACTCGGGAAAGGGATATCTGGGTGAAAGGATGCGCAGATACCAAGTTTCAACATCTCTAGTCAGTTGACTTTCCAAAAGGGCTCCAGCTGCTCACAGGGTCACCAGCAGCTTCTGAAGGTAGCTGCTTCTCTGAACACATCCTTCCCTGAATACTAACATGCTCTTAACTTTGTGCCAATCTGGTGTCTGCGTGGTAGAGAAAATCACCTTGTGTCATTTCCAGTTTCAAACCTACATTTGTGTAACCTTTCCCGGTTTCAATACCTGCCTGCGGTTTCTCTTCCATGAGTCGTCTGGCAGATCCTGGGCCTTGGGGTGTGCTTCCTCTGACCCTGGAGTCTTCTGGCATTTTCCCCTTGGCCAGGGCTGGGATGGCCATAACTGTTTCTCCAGACTCACGTTCATGTTAAAGAATAAAAACAATCATATCCCTTTAAGTCAAAAGGTTCTTCTAGAGCATCTTGTCCTGTGTGCTGTCACTAAAATGAGGAGGGGACGACACCTGGCCAGGCCCTTCCCCTCCATACCAGAAGTAGAGCCTCAGGTGGCCTAGAGGGAATTTCATCCAGTCCTCCCTGTGGAAGGTGCTCTCTTCTGATCCGGGTGCTGCTGAGCAAGCATTTGACATCCAAAAGCCCACGTCTCCTCTTCTCCACCATGAGGGTGATTTTTGAGGATTGCAAGGATGATGCTCTTCATGCGGGCTGTTGATACAGAGGGTGCTATTGCCCCACAGCTCACATTCACTGTGCCGATGTCTTGAAGGCATGAATCATTTTCTCCTTCTCCATCCTTACATGTCATTTTTCTTTGAAAGCCTAGAACACTTTTCACCATGGGCACCCAGGTTCTCCACACGCACAAGTCCCTGAAGGGTTGGTGTTTCTTGGTGTGCGTTCCAGATCCCAATCCTCTGGTGGTTCATGGAGTTCCCACTGACTCCTGTGTCCCTCTTTGTCCCCCTAGTATGAAAATGAGATCTGCAGGATGCCAACTTTCCAGCCTGGCAGAGGGGAGAAGCTTTTGGTGTCCCTGGTTCCAGTCTTTCTAACTAAACCCATCCCATCTTATGCCACCTGCCTGGGTCCCTCCTGGGACTTTATCACCGTGCCACACTTTTTGGAACTACTCATTAGAAGGTGAGTGTCCATCCCCTCCAGGGCACAGAGGTGCCTCTGTCCCCTACTGGTTGTGTCTTTAAGATGCAGCTCTTGGAGCCTCAGTTGGCTCCTCTGGAACAGGGAGTAGTGAGAAGTTGAACCTCACAGGGTTCTTGTAGGGACTGAATGATCTAAGACACGGCAATCAAAAGGGTCCCTAGAGACTAAAACTCTGGACAATCTGCTGTGGGTGCTGTGATTCATGTCTATTACTTTTCTCTTCCCCCTCACTGAAGCAGCTCTCAGCATTCTGCCACAATGGCCCATATCTCCTGCTGTTTGGAAAGGCACAGAGAAAGCAAGTCTGTGATGGCATCGGTAAAGGATGTCTGAGATTCTTTCTGGCTGGACTTTCTCCTTGACACAGAAGAGGGGTTCCTTGGTGCTGAAAAAGGAGCCACAGGCCCACTCAGACATCTGGAGAGGCTCACTGGGGTTCTCCAATGGTTGGGGTTCTTTCATTCAACATATACATACAAAACACCTCATTTGTACATCGCTCTTCTTGTGGCTTGGCTTAATTTCATAAACAAAGCAGATGACAATCCATGGGCCTCAATTCTACTCAGAGTCACGTGCTCACAGTAGACACAATAAACAAATCATATCTACAGAATGTTAGAGGGGAAACCCTCATGGCCTCCTCTACATATGGTGGCATCCTCCCAGATTCTGACTAGAATGACGGAGCCCAGCAACAAGTATAACCTGGGGGGATTTAGGATTCTGAAGGGCCTCTTCACCCACAAAATGTGGGTGGAAATATGTGGACTGTGGCTGGGGAGAGACTAAAGCAGTCTTGGGGTTCATATGTCTTAGAATTCCCATGACAAGGCTGACATCTGGGGACTTCCCCTGCAAGAGGCAAATACTGAGTTCTGTAAATGGAAAGTTAGGTCCCCTGCAAAGGAGAAGTGAGGCTGGGGTCACAGCTGGCCACTGAGAGATGCATCCCCAGTACTGTGGCTTCCCAACTCTCCCTGTACTCCTCCACCTGACTTCTGCCCCTACCCTCCTAACTCCAGCAGCAGGGGAACCAGAGCTGGAGCTTTGATGAGCAAGCTGCTCACTAATCTGCCTGGATCTACAGTCTTGAGTGCCCAGGTGCACAGTGCTGTGCTCCAGGGCCGTTGGGAAGAGAACATCTGTGGGACGCTGGGGCACACAAGGGTCTGTACAGCTCTGCTGCATGGCCAGGTCTGCTCCTTCCAGGATAGCACTGATGGCTTGTGGTAGGGTGGGGCTGGCCTCTACACAGGCAGCAAGAGGCCAGGGACCCAGATCCACACAAGGGTGCCCTGGAGGGCTGTGTGGGAGAAGGCCAGACCTCTGACTCAGCTGTCCACTCCATCACCAGCACCACCACCTCCATTTTGTTCACTTGGCCCCCTGAAAACACTTCAGTTTGCTGCCAGACCCTGCAATGGTCATATTTCTGGATAAAGCTGGCCTTCAGGACCTTCACCTGGCCTGGACTGGGCTTGGAGGACCATCAGGAAATTGTGCTAGGCCAGTTGGTGCTTCTGGAGCCCAAGGAGGCCAAGCCAGAAGGTAAGGAGGCTTGTAGTTTGCAAGACTTCTGGGGGTGGTGTTTTGGGGCTACAATTCCCTTAAATTCCATCCAGTCATTTCTGTACTTGTAAATTCCAGTGAAAAGTGACTGGTGTGGTGACCTTTTCTCTTTTTCCAGATCCTGCTCCACCTCCTGGGCAACACACATTAACAATGCTGGTCCTGGAGCCAGCACCACCACTGCTGGTGGACCTGCGACCTGCTCTGGAGCCAGAGTCACGTGCAGCCCTGGATGCACCAGGATATCTATATTCAGCACCAGCACCAGCACCAGGGGAAGGGCCCCTTCCAGGAACAGTGCTGGAGCCACAGTCAGCCCCAGAGTCCCCCTATCCCTCTCCCGGGACAGTCAAGACTCAACCCAGTGAGGAGCTGCCTGACATCACGACCTTCCCTCCCAGGCTGCTGGCAGAGCAGCTGACCCTCATGGATGCGGTGAGCAGCTGGGCTTTCCAGGCTGTGCCTCTGGCACCAGCTGGCTCAGACCACCCTCCCCCCGAGGAGTCGCCAAAGCCCTGGGTCCAATTTCAGCCCCACTTCTTACCAACCATGGGATCTGGATGAGTTTCCTCACCCACAAGCCTTCCCTGTCTGCATGTAGACAGCAGAGATGGGACATCACCCGTGCCAGCTGCACAGAGTGACTGTGCAGACTGAATGACAGGGGATGGACAGAAAGCAGGACAGGGCAGGTGATCACTGAGGGGCAGGCAGGGCCATGGGTCACTCACCCAGCTGCTCAGGAGCCTCACCACCCTCAGTACTTGTTAGGTAAATGATGCATACTAGATTCTATGGCAGACACCAAAACAGAGCCCAAGGTTGGAGCTGCCACAAGGAAAGTGCAACGGTATGGAGAGAAGGAGTAGAGGGCTGATTGGGATGGGAGGAAGTAGAGGCCTCAGGATGGGCAGGTCTGAGCCACCTTCTAGTTCCTGGAGTGAGGATGGCCTGGGAGAAAATGTCACTCTCTCTTCCCACCCTTGTTGGGTTCTGGGCCACGATGCATTCAGGGTCCTCAGTGGCAGAAAACCAAACGCAGGACTCCCACAAGTCTGGAGCATATTTTAAAGCTTTCTGAGCTCCAGCTCTGTTCCTGCCAGAGACTGTGGATGACTGTGAGCTCATTTCCTGCCTGGTACTGTGGGTGACTCTGATCTGGGATGTGCTGAGTCCATGACACTCTCCTCCTCCCCCAAAGGAGCTGCTCAAGAAGGTGGAGCTCTACGAATGCATGGGCTCCATCTGGGGCCAACGACATCAGAAGGGGAGTGAGCACGTGGCACCCACAGTTTGTGCCACCATCGCACACTTCAACAGGCTCACCAACTGTGTCACCACCTCCTGCCTCAGGGACCAGAGCATGAGGGCCCGGGACAGGGCCAGGGTGGTGGAGCACTGGATCAAGGTGGCCAGGGTAAGCCATGGTTGGGCCTTGGGATTCCCTCTCTAAAAATGGGGAACTACCTCTTCTCCTCCATCGGCTTTCAGGATTGGCATCTGTATCTCTAGCCTGAGCCCTGCACATCCCCTAAGCCCTTCTTCCCAGAGCTTCCCTGACCTTGACCCCCATGGCCCAGTGGTGGCTGCTCACTTCTGACCTGGGATCTTCCTTGGGTTGAACTGAAATCCTCCTAGATGAGTGACATTCACTCAGCTCCAGGTGTGCCCTCGCGAGGTTCCCTGGACCTCTGCTTTATTCAGGAAGGGAGATCTCAGCAGAGGGGGCTGAGGCTGAAGTGGGTCTGACTCCAACTCTGGACCTCACAGTTCACTCTTCCCTCTCCAGGAGTGCCTAAGCCTCAACAACTTCTCCTCGGTGCATGCCATCGTCTCTACTCTGAGCAGTAACCCAATACATTGGCTACACAAGATGTGGGCAGGAGTGTCCAGGTGAGAAGCTGCCTCCAGGGGAGCACCAGTGTTGACCTAGGGACCCATAGGTCTCCCCATGTGCCTTCAATGACTCTGAAAGGTTCTTGGAGACCAGGGACATTGGAGGCCGGGATGGGCTGTTGGGTGTGGTCATTAAGCTGCCCTGGACTCCAGGGCAAGGATTTCCAACTCAGGACTAAGGATTTTTCAACCATCAGGAATAGGCTAGAGCCAACTGGAGGCTTCCAGGTGTTTGCACCCAGCAGTGGAACTGTGTCCAGCTGGAAGCTAACTGTGAACACGCAGGGGCTCAGGGGCCAGGGGAGGAGATGGGCCAGGGGAGGAGCATGACAGGTCCCACCCCTGTCCTCTGGAGCCCTTGTCATCAGAGGACCCCACTGGAGACGTTCACACAGGAAGCTGGGATTCACTGGGTTTTCAAACAAAAGGGATTGGAACTCACAAATCTGCCCCCTGATTCCCAAATTTACCCTTTTTTCCTTCCTCTGTCCATAGCAAAAGCACAAAATATTTAAAAGAACTCTGCAAAAAAGACACTGCAGTGAAGAGGGACCTGCTGATCAAGGTACAGTTCAGTCTGGGAGATGCCGGACAAGTGTTTAAGGGACACAGAAAACAGTGAGTTTGGAAGGGCATTGGACGTGGTGTGCAGTGGTTATTTGGTAATATTTTGACTTACCTACAGAAAGTGGACTTGAAAAATTCCCTCCATGCCTACTTTGGGCAACCAGGAAGAGAGGTGTGGGGGTCCATGGGCACATGGGGGCACAGGGGCAGGAGGCCCTGGAAATGGGATGTGGCAATGGCTGCTGGGCTACTGGGCTGCTGAGCGGGAGTGATGAGCTGCAGCATTAGCAGGACTCTGGCTCCCATGCTGGTCCATGCTGCTGGCATGGAGCTTCCTCCAGGCTGGGGGGTGGTCACTGTAGGTGGGACTTTCTTCCTTCTTCAAACTGGGAGCAATTCCTCAGGAAGCCAGGCCTCTGCTGCTGCTTCTGTCTGCAGTGCACCTCCATGATCAGGGGGCCTCTGCCCACACTGGGGGAAAGAAGGAATGACAACAGAGGAAGCTCATGTGCCAGGGAGTCCAGTAGACAGCACAGCTATGGGTACTAATGGGCAACTTCAGGACAGATGTATGTGCTTGCTGGGACTCCCTGCTCTGCCCTTTGCAGACATCTGAAAATGGTCATGTCACAGGATGCTCACCAGTTAGCAGTGACACATGCTCATGACAAGTATCTGGGGGATCCATGCATTCCTAGGGGATCCTCCCTGACCAGATCTTGGAAACCTCCATGCAAATGAGAAGGCAACATGTCACCCCAGCCAGGATTCTGGAAAACCCTGCCATATCCGTCAGAGATGTTGCCTCATGAGGCCACATCCTGAGTGGAGGAAGAGAGAGTTCTGTGCACGGAACTCCCCTGGGGGATCATTGGCGAGGCCAAACCATGGATTTGGCACGGCACAAACCCGGTTTGTGTGGCAGAGACTCCAGTGGGGCTCAGATACGCAGCTGCCACTTAACCAGGTCTCCTAAAATGCCCTGCCCCTTTCCCATCACGACTCTGTCAGGCTGAAGACCCAGACACTCAGAGACTCCAGAGAACAAGACCCTGATGGGTGGTGGTGCTGGGATGTGGGGTGAAGGCAGCCGAGACAGAACCTCCAGGAGGGGGAGGAGATTCCCTCTCTTTTGCAGTCCTGGGGAGTCACTGCCCGCTCTGGGCCTCTGTTTCCTCATCTGGAAAATGAAGGGATGCTGAGCCTGTAGTGCGGGCCTCACAGGGTGGAAATGAGGTTCAAGAAAAGAAAGCAATTGGAGGGTGCTCGTGCCTGGTTCTTCCTCAGAGGGATGAGGGGGAGAACAATGACAACAGCTGCTGGGAACTGAGCACTCAAGAGGCCCTGTGAGGTAGCTGTGGTTTCCATGGCTCTTTACAGAAGAGGAAACAGTCTCAGGGAGGCCCGGCTGCATGAGCGGGTGACACACACAGGGAGTGTGGAGCTGGCCGGTGGTATGAGCACTGTGCCAGGTGACTCACGCCAGTCCCTGGGGATCCAAGTGTGGGGTGGCTGGGGTGTAACTGGGGGAAGGGAGGAGAGCCTCACTGTCCCTGTACCTGACACCTGGCAGACGGGGAGCTTTAAGGTGGCCACCCAGGAGAGGAACCCCCAGGGAGCCCAGACCAGGCTGCGGAGACAGAAGAAGGTGAGTGAGACTGTGGCATGGAGGGACCACAGGGGATCAGAGGACAGGGCTCTTTATCCCAGCAGCTGGAGACCTCCATATCAAGACAGTGAGGCCTTCCTCCCCAGCCCTGTCATCCTATGGTCACTGGGCCTGGAAATCCTCCATTGGTGACATCAGAGCAAGGGTCTGAGAAAGCAGGACTCAGAGTGGATGTGGGGAAGGGTAAGGCTGAGACCACAGGCCCTTGTGACTTGTTAAAATCCCACCACAGTGGTAACTAGGAGTGATTGCTAGACTTGGAGGTCAGCTGGTATAGAGGAGGCAGAGAATTGGGAAAGGCAGCTGAGGGTCTTTGGCGGCTACAACTGGGAGACCTGGGGACGGGGGTTCTGGGACACAGGGGCTGATGGGATTTCATGGGACAGGGCCTTGGGCAGACAGGTGAGGGTCAATACTCATCACCACTACCCCTCCCACCTCCCCACCCCTCCATGTCACAGGGCGTGGTCCCCTTCCTGGGGGATTTTCTGACTGAGTTACACAGGTTGGATTCGGACATCCTGGAATATCTGGATGTAAGTGAGCCTGGGGCCGGCTTGTTGGGAACCAGGATCCTGAGGCTTGCGAGGAGAGGGGCCTGGATCAAGCCTTTAGATCTCAGCCCTTGGAAAACCTCCTCTCCTGAGAGCCTCACAGCTGCTCCTCTGGGTGGGGGTGTCAGGCCCATCTCATACAGCTGAGTGAAGGAGGCTCCATGCAGCCACCAGTCCCTATCCCTGAGTGTTGAAGCTGTAGAGCTGCCTGACTGCAACACTGCTGAGATGTGGACTGAACTGGACTCAGCCTCTCCATGGGGTAGTCCCACAATAGGAGGGTGAAATTGAGCCTTTCCAAGGGCAGGCAATTCCAGGGTCACTGAGTGCTTTCTTTCTATGAGAGACCTCAGTTTCTCTGTCTGTCATCAGAGAAGGTTAAGGCAGAGGGTCCCGAGCCTCAGCTCCCTTGTCCCCTGCTCTAGAGCCCGGAGCCTGAGGCAGGTCCAAATCCTGTCATGTGCACATCCCCTCACCCTGGTGGCCTTGACAGTAGAGTGGCATGGGAAGGGATGGGGTGGGGCTGATTGTGGGCCAGGGACCTTTCTGATGGACTCTGTCTGCCTTTCACGGCAACACCAACAAGAGGAGGAAGGTGAGCAGCTGGGGCACTCACATTGGTTGAGGGTGGGGATGTGGATGTCACAGTCCACCCTGGGCAGGACACTCCCTGGTTCCATCCTCTACATCTTAGTTTACTGGGAGGGTTTGACACATACAGGAGGAGGAGACCTATCCCAGTGGAGAGAGTGGGAAAGGCAGTGGAATCAAAGACCAATTCCTGCAGGAGGGGTTGTTCACATCCAACTCTGAGAACAGGCTGGGGGCTTCATGGGGCCCCTTCAGAGAACGGCCCCAGAGACCAGCCCCTTCTCCCTGCCTGCCAAAGGCCCCCTCAGCATCTTCCACCCAGGACCTGTCAGCATCCTGCCTTCTGTCTCTAGGAGGTCCAAGTTCTACGGGAAATGCAGCTGCTCCAAGTGGCTGCCATGAATTATAGGCTTCGGCCTCTTGAGAAATTTCTCACCTGTTTCTCAAGAATGGAGCAGCTCAGTGACAAGGAGAGGTAAGGCCCTGGCACGTGGGCAGCGGGTGGGAGAAAGCTCTCCATTTTTTTTTTTTTTTTAACATGGTCTGGCTCTGTCGCCCAGGCTGCACTGCAGTGTCACCATCTCTGCTCACTGCAACATCTGCCTCCTGGGCTCAAGCCCTTCCTCAGCCTCCCAAGCAGCTGGAACTACTGCTATCCACCACCGTGTCCGGTTGTTCTCCTGTTGTTGTTCTGGTACAGGTGGGGTTTCACGATGATGTCCAGGCTGGTCTCAAACTCCTGGCCTCAAGCAATCCACCCACCTCAGCCTCCCAAAGTACTGACAGTACAGGTGTGAGCCACCCAAACTGGCCTCGAGGAGGCTCTTCTGTGGGGAGCTGCAGAGAGCCTATGGCCATGACTCCACTGCCAGCATCAAGCCCTGTTGCATGGGGACTGCTGGTGAACCAGGATTCCAGCTGGGCAGGCACAGAGAGGGGACCTGATGTGTGGTTCATGGTGGCCTCACAGCTGCCTCTCTGTCCTGCAGCTACAAGCTGTCCTGCCAGCTGGATCCTGAATCCCAGTAGGCCAGAAACATCCTGTAGTGGCTGGGACCTCATCTGGATGCTCACCAGACCACTGGCTCTGAATCATCCTTCACCGACACCGGGGACACCAGGGAAACACATCTAGGTGGCTGGCAGCTCAGCTGCATCTTGACCCTGCTCCTCAACCCCAACTCCTCCTGCTGGCCAGGATCAGGCCATGGGACTTTTGCAAGTCAGGCGGGAGACCATTTTATGTTTATTTTCTTTAGTGTGTAAGTAACGTTTTTTTTTTTCTCTTAAGTTTCATTAAAATAAAATTTTAAAACATTATTCAGGATGTTCTATTGTTGTTGGAATGAGAACAGTAACTCCAGTGCAGTAACTGTATACCAGTCTTTTGGATTCATAGTTCAGCATGTCAAATTGAGGCTATGGCTGAACAAGTGATGGAATAGTGTTCGCGTTACACCCGCCAACCGTTTAATGTTTTCCTTCTTTATTCAAATTAATTATTGCTAACTCTGTTTAAGGAAAACAAAAAATAAAACAAACAAACAAAAAACCCTTAAAACCATAGTATGTCACCCAATCTACCACACTTGTTCTACTGACCACCTACTCACAAACTTAAATTCTAGTTAAATTCAAGTTCCACTGGGTTACTCTACTGTTTTAAGTTGTAAATATTTAATGAATCACTTAAATATTTACTGAAGGGCTGGAGATGGGAGGTATTTATGCAAGTGGTAGGGCTGGCCTTCTCCAGAAGTCCTGGGCAGAAAGGAACCGGCCATGAGTCTCTAGGAAATAAAGTTTTTCCACTATGGATCTTCCCAGACTTTCTGACACCTCTCACCTAAGGGAACATCAAGGAAGGAGAGAATTGTTTGAACCCAGTATCTAAAGGATGTCCCACAGCTTAATTTGAACACAAGCCGCATTGAGGTATATCAGACAAAAACAAGTCAAAGAAATCAACATTTCAGGGTCTGAAATATAATACCCCCAAATCAGCACAAAATAAACACTTAAATCCAGTCCTGGAGCCACAAAGCTCCTATAAGAAAGTTGGGAGTTTGTATTTCAGCAAAACTTGTATCTATGTATGCAGCTTGCAAAAAAGAAAGAAAACAAAAGAAAAATTATCTATGGCAAGAAACCCTTAGGCCATGCAATTGATTTGGCAATACTTTTCTTTCTTATTTTAGTTCTTTTGGATAGGACACAAAAATCACTGCTAACAAATGTGAATACAAACACATGGGACTATACATCATTTTAGAGCTTCCGCATAGGAAAGAGAAAAAATGAACCATGAAAGAAGGCATCTGATGAGTTCATGTCCTTTGTAGGGACATGGATGAAGCTGGAAACCATCATTATCAGCAAACTATCACAAACAGAAAATCAAACACCGCATGTTCTCACTCATAGGTGGGAATTGAACAGTGAGAATACTTGGACACAGGAAGGGTAACATCGCATACTGGGGCCTGTGGTGGGTTTGTGGGTTGGGGAAGGGAGAGAATAGGAGATATACCTAATGAAAATGATGAGGTAATGGGTACAGAACATCAATATGGCAAATGTATACATATGTAACGAATCTGCATGTTGTGCACATGTACCCTAGAACATAAAGTATAATAATAGAAAAAAAGAAGGCATCCTACACATTGAAAGAAAGTTCAGCAGAATCATATCTGTGAAAGGGGTTGCAATCTAACATGTATGAGAAACTCACTACTCTAACTGGGAAAATGAACAAAACCTAATACCCAAGCTAAAACTGGGCAAAGAACCTGAACAGGCACATCTGAAAAGTAATCATGAAATTGAGAGGTCAAAGAGAAGCTGCTCGACTTCACTAATCTTCACACACATGTCTAAGTGCAAACCACACTCACATACCTCTCACTCTAATTAGGATGAAACTTACCAAAACAACAAAAAACCCATACATTCACAGGCAGTGGCCAATGTAGAAATGCAGGAAAAGAGATTTTATACACTATTGGTGGGAATGTGCATTACTATACACACGAAACGAAGTAGTTAAGGTGCCTTAAACATTTTACAACTACCCATTAACCTAGGAATACCATCACTGGTTATACACAGAAAGCACATGAAATCTGTTATATTGAAGAGATATCGGCCTTCTTATGGTGATTGAAGCAATATGCACAATAGTGAAGGTATCCAATCAACCTACATGTTCATGCACAGATAAAGGGATAAAGAAACTGCAGTACACAATGGAATCCTCCTCAGCCATAGAAATTCATGAAACCATGTCATCTGCAACAATGTACAGAAACCTGGAGGACATAACCTTCAACGAAATGAGCCAGGAAAGGACAGACAAACACGTCATGATTTCATGCATGTGAGAATGAGATCAACTTTCTCTCTAAACGACTCTATCTCCTAGAAGTAGAACATTCCACAGTAGTGAAGAGTGCCTGGGGGTGGGGGAGCCAGGGCAGGAACTCGGAAATGGATACAATGTTAACTGAGATGACAGGAATAAATTCAACTGTTCTACTCCACAGCAGGGTGTCTAGACTTAACAGTATCCTACCATATTTTCCAAAATGGCTGAAAAGAAGGATTCTGAATATTGCAACCACAGAGAACTAATAAATAATAACTACACAAGGTAACAGAGACAGTCAATGCCTGGCTTTCATCATTACACAAGGTACATATGCATGGATCAAAATGTCCCACTATACTCTTTAATTGCATACCTTTACTAGAGAGCAAATTGGTTTTAAGGACATAGAAATAAACAATGTTGAAGTTCATGTGAGGCCAGGAAATGACCTGTACTTCCAAGACAATTCTGAGTAATTCAAACTACATTGGATGCATCACACTCCCTGATGTGAAATTTCACTCAAACTCTAGGTACTTGCTTCCACATAGATGAGTGGAAGAGAACAGAGAACCTGAAGTAAACCCACACACCTCGTACCACCTGATGCTGGATGAAATACACAATGATGAGTAATGGGGAAAGAACTCCCTTTTCAATAGTCTTGGGATAAATGGTGAGCCATAGGCAGAAGAGTAAGTAACATTAGGCCTCTACTTCTCACCATGTACCAAAGTTCACTCAGTTGAATGAAAGATATAAATGGAAGACCTCAAACTACAAAATCCTACAAGAGACCCTAGGAAATACCCTTCTCGACATCAGCTTCGACAAAGCATTTATATGCCTAAGACCCCACATGACACTGCAACAACGGCAATAATCGACATNTTCCCTTTTCAATAGTTTTGGGATAAATGGCGAGCCATAGGCAGAAGAGTAAGTAACATTAGGCCTCTACTTCTCACCATGTACCAAAGTTCACTCAGATGAATGAAAGATATAAATGGAAGACCTCAAAGTATAAAAATCCTACAAGAGACCCTAGGAAATACCCTTCTTGACATCAGCTTCGACAAAGCATTTATATGCCTAAGACCCCACATGACACTGCAACAACGGCAATAATCGAAATGTGGGATATAATACACTAAAGAGTCACTACAGAACAGAAGAAATTACCCACAGAATAGACAGACCACATACAGGATGAGAAAAAATGTTCCCAAACTATGTACCTGAGCAAGGTCTAATATCCAGAATCTACCTTAAAGACCTTACCCAAATCAATTAGCAAAACCCCTCAAATACGCAATTAATAAATAGGCAATGGATATAAACACATACTTCTCGAAAGATGACGTAGAAGCAACCAACAAATGTGAAAATATGCTGAATCTCATTGTCAGAGAAATATAAATCAAAAGCACAATGAGGTATCATCTCACGCTGGTCAGAATGGTGATTACAGAGTTAAACCAAAGAAAGAAAAAAGGACACTGGTGAGGCAACAGAGAAAGGGGACACTGGTCCACTTTTGGAGAAAATGCAAAGTAGTTCAGACACCATGGAAAGCATTTCAGAGATTATTCAAAGAACTGAAGCCAGAACTACCATCTGGCCCAGCAATACCACCACTGGGGTATACACAGAGGAAAATAAATCCTTCTGTCCAAAACACGCATGCACACAAATGGTCATGGCAGCACCATTTAAAATGGAAAACACATGAAATCAACCTAGGTGCCCATCAACAGTGGATGAGAAAAGGAAAATGTGGTACATATATATCAGAAAACACTAGGCAGCCAAAAAAAAAAAAAAAAAAAAAAAGGAAATCATGTCCTTGGCAGCAACATGAAAGGAGCTGGAGGCCATTATCTAAAGAGAAATAAGGAAAAGACAGAACACCAAATGCCACATGTTCTCACTTATAAGGTGGAGCTAACACTGAATACACCCTACCATAAAATTGAAAATAACAGACACTGGTGACTATCAGATGAACAAGGAAGAAGGGACGAGGTATGGGCTACAGACCTATCTGGTGAGTCCACCCACTGCCTGCATGATAAGGTTGCTTGGACCCCAAGTCTCAGTGTCATGCAATATACCAAAGGCAGTAACTAATCTGCATTTGTACACTTTAGTCTGTAATAAAGGTGGATATTATGTTAGAAATACAACCTTAGAAGTTAAAAGCATGAATGAAAAACACAAACTTCTATAATTATCCAATCTTTATTTGGCATAAACTAAGAAAGTGGACAGAATGAGAAAACCAAATACTCAACCCCAATTTACATATATTCAACAGGTTTTTCAAAAGAACACCAAAAACACACAATGGGCAAAAGAGAGCCTATCCAACATATGATTTTGAGCAAACCGAATATTCACATGGAAAACACTGAAATAGGACCCTTGTGTCATGCAACACAAAAATCAATGCAAAATACATTAAAGACCTAAAACTCAATTCTGAAACCATAAAACTCCTATAAGAAAACATACGGTGTGCATGTCTTTTAGAAAAGAAATTCATGCACATAGGCTGCTAAAGGTATTTAAAAAACTTTAAAACAAGGAAACACCCATAGACAATGTAATGGCTTGGCATTTTCACTGAAAAGCTGGGAACCCTGTTCCACAGAACAGTGGAACACATTAGAAGACCCAGATATAAACCTGTACATCTGAAACCATCTGACACTTGAAAAAAATCAACAAAAATAAGTGATGGAGAAAGGACTCCCTATCAGTAAGTGGTGCTGGGATAAGTGGCTCTCTAGATGTAGAAGAAATAACACTGGGCCCCTGTGTCTCACCATGTACAGAAAACGACTCAAAATGAATCAAAGTTTGAAATGCAAAATCCAGGGCTGGGCACAGTGGCTCATGCTTGGAATCCATGCACTTTTTGAGCCAAAGCAGGTAGATGACTTGAAGTCAGGAGTTCAAGACCAGCCTGGCTGACATGGTGAAACCCTGCCTCTAATAAAAAAAAACAAAGGTTAGCTGGGTGTGGTGGTGCATGCCTGTACTCCCAGCTACTCAGGAGACAGAGGCAAGAGAATCACTTGAACCCGGAAGGTGGAGGGGGCAGTGAGCCAAGATCGTTCCATTGAATTCCAGCCTGTACAACAGAGCAAGACTCAGTCTCTAAATAAATACATAAATACATAAAATGCAAGACGTGAAATTAAAAAATCCTGCACAAGAATCTAGCAAATACCCTTCTCGGCAGAGGCTTTGGCAAAGTATTTATATGTCAAGTCCCCAAAAGCAATGGCAACAAAAACAATTACTGATAAGTGGGACCTAATACACAAAAGAGCTGCTGCACAGAACAAGAAACAACCACAGAGTCAGCACACAGCCTATAGAATGAGGGAAAATACTCCCCAACTATGCATCTAAAAATGTCTAATATCCAGTGTTTACCATAAAGACCTTAAACAAATAAAGTCAGAAAAAACTCAACTTATAAATGGGCAAGGGACACGAACACACACTTAAAAGAAGGTGTACCAGTAACCAATGAGCATGAAAACATGTTCGATCTCACGGATCATCAGAGAAATGCAAATCAGAAACATACTGAGATACCATCTCACACTGGTCAGAATGGCAATTGTGACACATAGTCCACAACAACAGAGGCTGCTGGGGCAGATGAGCAAAGAACAGTGGGTCCACTGTTGGGGGAAATGCAAACCAGTTCAGACCCCCTGGAGAGCAGTGTGGACATTTCTCAAAGAACCTAAAAGAGGACTACCACCCAACGCTGCAACCCACTCCTAAGGATCTACCCAAAGGAAAATTCTTCCATCCAAAACATGCACGCACTCATAAGTTCATGGAAGTACTACTCACAATGGTAAAGACATGAATCAGCTTTGGTGCCCATCAGCAGTGGATCAGAGAAAGGAAATGTGGTACATACACACCACAGAACACTACACAGTCATGATATGATTTCATTGTGGTTATGAATGAAAGTTACAAAGTTACACACAAATGAGAGGAAGAAAATTCTGTTCTTCTATTGCACTGCAGGGTGACCAGGGTTGACAGTATCGGCACATCACTTTCAAGGCAACTTGACAGGAGAATACTGAAGGTTCTCAGCATAAAGGAATAAACAATGGGAAAAGGTAACAGAATCACTAAGTACCCTGATTTCATAAAAAACAAATCCGTACCCTTACCAGAAACCTGGACAGAGCCACAGGCCATTATGAACAAAAGGCAAGAACAGAAAACCAAAATTTTCAAAACAGCTACAAATGTCGGTTGTGAATATTCTCTCCACAGAGAAATCATAAATCTGGAGCTCACAGAGGTGCCAGACACTGTGATTTCATTATATGCTATGTTTACACAGATCAAATGGTCCCTTGCACCCGCTGGTTATACACACATACTCTACGACAATGAAACTGCTGTCCCATTTTGGTAACATTCATTCTCACCGGAGTGAGATGATATCTGAGGGTGATTTTGATTGACTTCTCATGAGGATCAGTAATGTTGATTCAGAATCTTTTACCTGTGCATCCATCTCAGGTCTTCAGGTTCTTTGCCCGGTCTTACACATCAAATTGAAACAAGCTCATGATAACTTGGCAAACATCTCTAACCACAGCAAAGTGTAAATCAAAACCACACTTAGATACCATCTCATTCTAATTGGAATGAGTGTTAAAAAAAAAAGACAAAATCATTGAAAGAAAGGCAAATGCTGGTGTGTGTTTCCAGAGAGAGATAGAAAGACACTCTTCTCCACAGTTCTTGAGAAGGTAAACTACTGCACACGCTACAGAAACCACTTGGAGATTCCTCCAAGCCTTAAAAGACTCCAACTACCATTTCATACTCTTCAGACAGAAACCACAATGAAATCATATCATGGGTAACCACACAGTCGTACCTGGAGGACATGATGGTAAATCAAATGAGCGATGGGGAGAGAAACAAACCTGAGTCATCTCACACATGCAGAATCTGAGAAACTCTATCTCAGAGACCTGGCGAGCACAATATTGGTATCCACAGATTGGGAGAAAATAGGGGTAATGGTCAGGGATTGTAAATGGGTACAAAGTTACACACAAATGAGAGGAAGAAAATTCTGTTCTTCTATTGCACTGCAGGGTGACCAGGGTTGACAGTATCGGCACATCACTTTCAAGGCAACTTGACAGGAGAATACTGAAGGTTCTCAGCATAAAGGAATAAACAATGGGAAAAGGTAACAGAATCACTAAGTACCCTGATTTCATCATTCCACAAGGTACGCATGGGCCATAATGCCACACTCTACCCTCTCGTTGTATTGATCCTTCACAATGCAACACATTTGTTGAAAGAAATAGAAATAGGTGCTGCTAATATTCATGTGAGACCATGAAGTGCCCTGAGTTTCATCCTCAGCAGTCCTGAGACATCCAGACTACGTCGGATTTTAAATTTCATGGAAAAGTCAGGGACCCGCTTCCACACAGATCAGTGGAACACAAGAGAGGACCAAGAAGTTAAACTATAAAATGGAAACAAATTAACACAGATCTAACACAGGATCTAACACAGAATCCACAAAAGTAAGCAAAGGGAAAAGGACACCCTGTTCAATCACTGGTGCTGAAATAAGTGGCTAGCCATGTGCAGAATAACACTAGGCCCCTACCTCCCACCACACACGAAGAGGAACTCAAGATGAATGAAAGATTTAAATGTAAAACCTCAAATTATTAAAAACTTACCAGAAAACTTGTGAAATACCCTTCTCCACATAGGCTTTGGCAAAACATTTAGATGGCTAGGTCCTGAAGAGCAATGGCAACAAAAACAAAAATTGGTAAGTCAGACCTAATACCTGAAAGAGCTGCTGCACAGCAAGAGAGACTACAACAGAGTGAAAAGACAGTGTACAGAATGGGAGAACACGGTCCCAAACTGTGCATCTGACCAAGGTCTAATATGCAGAATCTACAAGGCCCTTCAACAAGTCAACCAGGGGAATAAACAGAAAAAGAATATCCCATTAATATATGGGCCAGGGATGTGAACACACACTTCTCAAAGTCGATGTACAAGCAACTAACAAATAGGAAAACATGCTCAAGCTCACTCATTAACAGAGAGCTGTCAATCAAAAGCATGATGAGATGCCATCCCACGCAAGTCACAATGGTGAGGGCCACACAGACAAAGAACACACACTGGCGAGGCAGCCGAGGAAAGGAAACACTGGTATGCCTTGTGGGGTATGAAAACTAGTACAGACACCATTGAAAGCAGATAAGGGATTTCTCAAAGACCTGAAAACAGAAGTACCATCCCACCCAATAAGCCCACTCCTGTGTATCCAACCAAAGGAAAAGCAATCCTTCTATCCGAAAGACACAGACACTCGTATGTTCATGGCAGTGTTATTCACAATGTCAAAGACATGGAATCAACCTAACCATCAACAGTGGATGAGAGGCCGGCACAGTGGCTCACACCTGTAATTCTAGCACTTTGGGAGGCCAAGGCAGGTGGATCACTTCAGTACAGAATTCAAGACCAGCCTGGGCAAAATGATGAAATCCCATCTCTACAATAATAAAAAAATTAGCTGGATGTGGTGGTGGGCACCTGTAGTCCTATCTAATCCGGAGGCTGAGGTGGGAAGATCACCTGAGCCCAGAAGATGGAAACTGCAGGCCACTGTCATAAGTGAACTAAGGCCCAAATAGAAAACCAAACGCCGCATGTTCTCACTTATAAGTGGGAGCTAAACTTTGAATGGACTCAAACATAAAGAAGAGAACAACAGACACCTAGAATGACCACCAGACCAATAAAAAAAAACAGGGGAGAGGGAGCGTGTGCTGAAGACCCACCCTGTGGGCCCTCTGCTCGCTGCCTGGGTTATGGGGTTATTGGGACCCCAAGTCTCAGCGTCATGCAGTCAACAGATGTAACTAACTTGCATATGTACCCTTTAAAGTATAATAATAAGAGTAGAATGTATTAAAAAAAAATCCAAGGTTAGAACCAAAGAGAATAAATAAATGAAAAAACAATCTACTTATCCAAACAACCCATGGCTGTCACAAACACAGAGCGAGGACCTAAGTGACAGAAAGAGGCAGCCAAATACTCTATTCAACATGATATGTGGGGAACACATTTTTCGAAACCTCAAAAAGACACAATGGGAAAGGGAGAGTCTGGTTCAATTATTGATTTTAAGAAAACTGAATCTCCACAGGAAAACACTGAAATAGGATCCTTACAATGCACGATATACAAAATCAATACAAAATGAATTAAAGACCTAAACTCAATCTTGAAATTGTAAAGGTCCTATAAGAAAACATAGAGTGGGTGTGTATTTTAGGAAACCCAGTATCTATGCAAACAGGCTGCAAAAGGTAAAAAAGCATCATAACACTGAAAAAAAAAGTAGGGAAACTACACCCACAGAAAATGCAAGGCTTGGTTCTGTGTGTGTGTGCGTGTGTGCGTGCACGTGCACGCACATGCACACATGTTTTTGTGTTTAGTGGAAGTTGGGTATTGAATACAAAAATCACTGCTCACATACAGAACTACAACCATATAAGACTAGGGACACTTTGCAACTTCTACAGGGAAAAGAAAACAATGAAACAAACAAACAAAAAAAGCATCCTAAAGACTGGGAGAAACTATAAGAAATCCTACCCCTGAAAGAGGTTGTTAAGTGAAAAACAACAAAAACAACAAAAAATATCCAAGGTAAGAGGATCTAAATAGACCTGAGTGAAAAGAAGGCAGGAAATTGACTCACAGGTGACAGTTTCTCAATATCACTGATCCTCACAAAAATGTGAATCAAAACCATACTCGGTTACCATCTAATTCCACCTAGAATGGGTATTACAAAACACAAATTTAAAATTGTTGATGGCAATGCTCAGTGCTGACTTGCAGGAAAAAAAAAATCCTCTACACTCTTCGTGGAATGGAAATTACTATATAAACTACAAAAAAATTTTGGAAGTTGCTTAAAAAAGGAAAAGGTAGGCCAGGTGCAGTGGCTCACACCTGTAATTTCAGCACTTTGGGAGGCAGAGACAGGTGGATCACCTGAGGTCAGGAGTTCAAGACCAGCCTCACCAACATGGTGAAATCCCATCTCTACTAAAAATATAAAAATTAGCTAGGCATTACCACGTGACTGTATTCCCAGCCACTTGGGAGGCTGAGACGGGAGAATCGCTTGAATGTAGGAGGCTAAGTTTGCATTGAGCCGAAATTGCCCCACTGCACTCCAGCCTGGGAGACAAGAGCAAGACTCCGTCTTTAAAAAAAAAAACACAACTGCCACTCCAGCTGACAATCCCACCACTGGGTACATGTTTAGAGAAAATGGAATCCCTGTGTTATCTGCCTTTCCATGTGTCCTGAAGCACTAGTCACAATAGCCGAGATGTAGAATCAACCTACCTATCTATCCACACATGAAGGAATAAAGGAACCACAGTATATATACACAATGAAACACACTTCAGCTCTAACACTTCAGGAAATCATGTCATCTGCAACCACTTGGAGAAACCTGGAAGACAATTAGGTGAAATGAAATGAGTGTGCTAGGTACAGACCCACGTTGCATAATATCAAGCATGTGGAATCCAAAAAACATTGTCTCCTAGAAGCACAACTTCCAATAGGGGATACTGGAGGCTGGGGAGAGCAGGGAGCCTGGGCAGGGATTGGTAACAGGTACAGAGTGACACTCAGATACAAGGAATCCATTCTGGTGTTCTATTGCACAACAGGGTGACTAGGTGACTAGGGTCAACAGAATCTAGAAAACTGTTTCAAAATCAGCTGGAAAATACAGTTCTGAATATTCTCTCCACAGAGAAGTAATAAAGATGGAAGGTCACAGAGATGCCAGATACGATGATTTGATCATGATGCCACACAAACATATGTCAAAGTGTCCCTTACACCCTTGGGTTGGGTGTTAGTGTGTATACTCTATAGAAATAAAACTGCCATCAAATGTTGGTAGCATTCATTCTCACTGGAGTGAGATGAAATCTGAGTGTGGTTTTCTTACACTTTTGTGTGAATCAGTGATAGTGAGAATCTTCTCTTTGACCTGTGCATCAACCTCATGTCTTCAAGTCCTCCACCCAAGGCTATATAAAAAATTAAAAACAAATTCACAATAACCTAGCAAGTATCACTTATCATACACACACAAAAATTAAAAAACACACTCAAGATTTCATCTCACTCTACATTGACTGCATGCCACAAGAAAAAAAAATGTAACATATTAAAACACAAAACAATCAATGTGTGGATTTCCAGAGGAGGAACTTGTCTCCATAGTTGGTGGGAAATGGTAAACTAGTATGCACACTAAAGAAACCACTTAGATGTTCCTTGAAATTGTAAAACTACAATTACCATTTTTCCAGCAATTCTATTCCTAGGTATATACACAGAGCACATGATCAGGACATTGAAGAGATGATCTGTCATCCCAGGTGGAATTCAGCCCTATGCCCAAAAACCAAGATAAGAAATCAGCCGACCTGTCCAACCACAGATGAAGGGATGAAGAATGTCTAGTATACAGACACAGTGGAATACTTTTGCACCATCAAAGTTCATGGAATCCTACCATTTCCAGCAATATGACTGAACCTGGAGATATTCTGTTCAATCAAATCAGAAAGACAGACAAAGACAAAGCCTGCATGTTCTTACTCATGTGGGAGCTGAAAAATTTAACTCACTGAAGGTGAAAATACAGCAGTGTTCACCACAGGCTAGGGGAAGAAGAGGACATCAAGGACTGGCAATAGGTACACAGAGAGTTAAATGAGAGGAATACATTTTAGTATTCCACTCCAAAGCACTCCCAACTACTTGGGAGGCTCAGGGAAGAGAATCGCTCAAACCCGGGGAGCGGAGGTTGCAGTGAGCCAAGATCATAACACCACACTCTAGCCTGGGCAACACAGCGAGACTCCGTCTCAAAAAAAAAGCAAAGGAAAACAAAATAAAAAAATCACAACTAAAATAATCAAGAAAGAAAACACAAAATCCTGAAGAATTTCTGCACATTAAAGAAAGCAATGCACCAACCAACACTCAGAAGGCATTCTTCAGATAGAAAGGATATTATAAGGAATCACGTATCTGAAACTACCACACCACTGAGGAGCAAAACACACAAAACCAAGTAACCCAACCAAAACTGGGACACAATCCTGAACAGACATCACTAAAAAGACAATGCACAGTTCACTAACATGTGAAAAGGGCGGTTCTCAACATTACTAATCACCTCTAAACTGTAAGTGAAAACCACGCTCAGATACACACTCACCCTAATTTGAACAAATCAAAGAAACCAATTATTTCAAACAAATTCCCTGGAGGAAGTTGCACAAACAGATACTCTCATACACTGTTGGGAAAAATCACTGTTACTACAGACACTATGAAAACCTCTTGGAGATTCCTAAACAATCAAAAAGGAAGCTACCATTTCATCTGGTAATTCCAGCAGTGGGCATATACTTAGGGACAGTAAAATCACTGCGTGGAAGGCATAGCTGCCTTCCCAGGTTGACTGAAGCACTATTCACAATAGCCAAGGTATGCAATCAACCTACCTGTCCACCAACTAATGAAGGGATGAAGGAACTTCAGTATACAGACACAACGAAATATGCCCCAACAACAAAGATTGATGACATAATGTCCTTTGTGGCAACACGGATAAACCTGGAAAACATTATATTCAGTGGAATCAGCCAGGCAGGGAAACAAAAACACTGCAGCATCTGACCCATGAAGAGACTAAAAAAGAATTATCTAATTGAAAGTGAAAGTAAAATAGTGGTTATCAGATGCTGGGGAGAGGTGAGAGCATGGGCTGGCATTGGTAATGGGTACCAAGTTGCACTTCCACGGGAGGAACTAATGCTGGTGATGTACTCCACGGGAGGGTGACTACAAGTAACAATATGGTAGGATCTCTTCAATAGAGCTAGGAAATATATAGAAAGTACACTCAAAATCAATGAAATGCATCCAAATTGTGATTTTTCTTTCTGGCCTGACCCAAAATCACTGCTAACAAAAGGAAAACTCAACATGTGAAAAAGAAAACTCAAGGACTATGGCATGGTAAAGGGAGCAATGAACCAATCAACAATGAGAAGGCATTCTTCATATAAGGAGGGCATGATGAGGAATCACTTATCTGAAAGGGGTTGTTACACGGTATGCACGAGAAACTAATGCTACTAAGAAGCAAAACGTGCAAAACCAAGTCACCCAGCCAAAGTTGGGCAATGATCCTGAAGAGACATTTCTCAAAAGTCCCAGCTACTTGGGAAGCTGAGGTGGGAGTGAGTTGAGATTGCAACCCTACACTCCAGCTTGAGCAACCAGAGCCAGACACTGTATCAAAAAAAAAAAAAAAAAAAAAAGAAAAAAGAAATAAACTACGCAGAGAAAGACAAACATCGCATTGTCTCACTCAGGAGGAATCTACAAAACTTTATTTCATAGAACTAGTAAGCATAACTGTTCTAAATGGGTAGAGGTGCAAAGGTGGGGCATGGTCAGAGATTGGAAACAGGTATAAAGTTACATATTCCCATGAGAGGAATGAAACCTGTAATTCTTTCCACAGCAGCAGAGTGACTAGGTCTAACGTTATCAGAGTGTACTTTTCTTTTTTCTTTTTTCTTTTTTTTTTTTGAGGCGGAGTCTTGCTCTGTCGCCCAAGCTGGAGTGCAGTGGCCAGATCTCAGCTCACTGCAAGCTCCGCCTCCCGGGTTTACGCCATTCTCCTGCCTCAGCCTCCCGAGTAGCTGGGACTACAGGCGCCCGCCACCTCGCCCGGCTAGTTTCTGTATTTTAGTAGAGACGGGGTTTCACCGTGTTAGCCAGGATGGTCTCGATCTCCTGACCTCGTGATCCGCCCGTCTCAGCCTCCCAAAGTGCTGGGATTACAGGCTTGAGCCACCGCGCCCGGCCGGGAGTGTACTTTTCAAGAAAGCTAGAAAAGAGGATTCTGAACGTCTTCACCTCAAAGAATAACTCTATGAGGAAAGAGAGATGCTAAATACCCTGATTTCATCATTACACAATGTACACACGGACTAAAATGTCTCATTCTACCCTCTGGTAGTACACATTTACCATAGGGTAAATTTTTGTAAAGAAATGTAAGGGAACAGGCTGAGCATGGTGGCTCACGCCTGCAATCATAGCACTTTCAGAGGCTGAGGCAGGTGCATAGGTTGTGTCCAGGAGTTCAAGACCAGCCTGGCCAACATGCTGAAACCCTGTCTCCACTAAAAATACAAAAATTAGCTGGGCATGGTCGTGCTTGCCTGTAATTCCAGGTACTCGGGAGGCTGAGGCAGGAGTATCACTTGAACCCAGTAGGCAGAGGCTGCAATCAGCCAAGATTGCACCACTGCACTCCAGTCTGGGCAACAAAGTGAGACACTGTCAAAAAAAAAAAAAAAAAAAAAAAGATGATGTTCAAGTGATCAACCAACATGAAAAAATGCACAACCTCAGTGCAATGCAGCTCCCAAACACAATGAGAATTCATCTCACGTTGGTCACAATGGGCATTTTCCCAAAGTCAAAACAACATGCTGGCGAGGCAGCAAAGGAAAGGGAATGCTGCTACACTCTTGGTCAATGTGAAAACTAGTTCACACTGTGGAAACCAGTTTAGAGATTCTCAAAAATCTTAAAAGAGAACTACCATCAGACCCAGCAATGCCACTACACTAGGTATCTCCCCAAAAGACAATAAATACTTCTATCAAAAAGACACATGCTCCCCTGCATTCATGGCCATGCCATTCACAAGAACAAAGATGTGGAAGCATTCTAGGAGCCAGCAACAGTGGATTCGACTTTCTTTCTTTCTTTTCTTTTTTTTTTTTAATGTGTTGCATACACATCACAGAATACTATGCAGCCAAAGGAAGAACACACAATCCTGTCCTAAGCAGCATGGATAGACCTGGGGGTTATTATGTTCAGCAAACCAAGGCCAAAACAGAAAACCAAATACTCCATGTTCTCACTCATGAGTGGGAGCTAAACAGTGAATATATTCGAACATAAAGATGGAAACAGACACTGGGGACTATCAGATGAACAAAGGAGGCAGAAAGGGGGTGTGGGCAGAAGAACCACCTGATTAGCACTTTGCTCAATGCCTAGGTGATGGGGTCAGTGGTCACAAGCCTGTGTCATCAAATGTTCACATGTAACTAACCTCCAATTTAATCAAAATAAAAGTCTATTGTTTTATTTTGTTTTTTAAACAGGTTTTCCCCAGTACAGTGGCTCCCACAAGTACTCACGCACTTTGAGAGGCGGAGGCAGGCAGATCACTTGAGCCCAGGAGTTCAAGAGAAGTCTAGACAACATGGCAAAACCCTACCTCTACAAAAAGTATAAAAAAATTAGTGGGGCATGGTGGTGCGCACCTGTAGTCCCAGCTACTTGGGAGGCTGAGGAGAGAGGATCACTTGAGCCTGGGAGGTCAAGGCTGCAATGAGCCAAGATCACAGCGCTGCACTCCAGCCTGGGTGACAGAGTGATAAACAGTCTAAAAAAAAAAAAAAAAAAAAAATTACCAGTTGGTCACTTGTGGGCCAGGAATTTGAGACCAGCCTGGCCAATAGTGGAAACCCTGTCTCCTACTAAAATATAAACGTTGGGCCGGGCGGCGGTGGCTCAAGCCTGGAATCCCAGCACTTTGGAGGCCGAGATGGGCGGATCACGAGGTCAGGAGAATCGAGACCATCCTGGCTAAGCACGGTGAAACCCCGTCTCTACTAAAAAACAAAACTAGCAGGCGAGGTGGCGGGTGCCTGTAGTCCCAGCTACTCGGGAGGCTGAGGCAGGAGAATGCCATAAACCCGGAGGCGAGCTTGCCAGTGAGCTGAGATCTGGCCACTGCACTCCAGCCGGCGACAAAGAACGAATCCTGCCTCAAAAAAAAAAAAAAAAAAAAAACGTTACTGGGTTGGTGACAACACTTGTAATTCCAGCACTCGGAGCTGAGGCAAGAGAATCGCCTGAAACCCAGGAGGTGAGGTGCAGTGAGCCAAGATTGCACCTCTGTACACCAGGCCTGGGTGACAGAATGAACTGTATTTGAAAAATGGGGTGCTTAGAGAAATCTTGGGAGTGTGGTGTAAATATTCTGTATTTAAATGGTTGATAGCTACATGAGTCAATGATTGTTTTTTAAAATTATACTAAGTTTTATTACTACACCAAAAAGAGTAAACTTTACTATAAATTAAGAAATTAAGGAAATGTTCAAATGTTTAAATGTTTTCAAAGGTTTTTTTTTTTTTGAACAGAGTCCTCGGCTCGTAGCCAGGCTGGAGTGAGTGGCCAATCTCAAGCTCATAGCGAAGCTCCACCTCCCAGGTTTACGCCATTCTCCTGCCCTCAAGCCTCTCCGATACTGGTTATTACAGGCGTCTGCCACCCTCCCCCGGCTAGTTTTTTGTATTTTTTTTTTTTTGTAGAAACGGGGTTTCACCCTCTTATCCGGCAGGGTCTCGATCTCCTGACCTCGTGATCCACCTGTCTCGGCCTCCTAAAGTGCTGGGATTACAGGCTTGAGCCACCGCGCCCGGCCTAAATGTTTTAATCATATCATTACAGTTGTCAAAAACATATTATATTAAATGTTTAATATTCCCTACCATGGATGCAACATAGTTTATTTTACCTCCCACTGCTGTTTGACATTTAGGCTGTTTCCACTTTTTCCTCCCAGGCTGGAGTGCAGTGGCACAATCTTGGCTCACTGCAACCTCCACCTGCCAGGTTCAAGCGATTCTCCTACCTCAGTCTCCACACATTAAGAATTTTTAGCTGAAGTTTTATCTCCCCAAGACAGATTTCTAGAAGTGGAATGACTTGATTAAAAGGAATGTACATTTTTATGATTTATCATACATGTTTCTGAAATCCAGTCTCCCTCGGGCAGGCCCGAGAATGCCTGCTACTCCCCATCAGCCTCTGGTGCCCCCAATTCAGCTTCACCCACCCATTTCACAGCAATCTGGGCCCCTGGGTGGCTTAAACTTGTGCCTCCTCCAGGATCCCCACCTCCCCTGGACCTGGCTACCCTCACTGTCCACCCTGGGCCTCTCTCCTCTAATCTGCTCTATACCAGCCTCTCACCAGAAGCACATAAATGTGATGATCAGTCTCCTACTCAAATCCCTCCAAAGACTCCTCCTGGATCTGAGGATAAAATCAGGCCACAGGGATAGGCCATGATCTGTCCTTATGGACAGTCCCCCTCCGTTTGGCCCACCCTCCCTGTGTCCCCCAGTCCGGCCCCCAGTAAGCCTTTATGAACAAGTTGATGAGTGGATGGCCTTGGGGGAGACCAAGCCAAGCCCTTGCTGCCTTCTTGGGATGCTTTGCAGACCACCACTTCCCTTGGGCATTTTGTTTAAAACACAGGATGTGCTGACATGCTCACAGTGTTCTCTTCACTGTTCGTCAAAAAAGCCCAGGGTTGTCCTTGCTCCTCCCTCTCCTGTTCCACCTTCTCCTGAGTCTGTCCTCATATCAGTCAAACTGTCTGGGTCACCACAACACCCTCCCTGGAGTGTCCGTAGTTGTGGATTCACCCCCCTGCCCACCCATCCAAGACTGGTCTCATCGATTCCCTGCAAACAACCTCCAGGACTCCCCAGATGAGTCTGTCCCCCAGGGATGAGTTCTCTGGGTCTGGGCCTGGTACCTGTCTAGCCTGCTCTCAGACCACCTTGGCCCCAGGACTCATTTGCTCCAGCCCTGTGGGCCACCTGGAGCTTCTTGAGACTATGCCAGGGAGTCCCCTGCCAGGTGTACTCTGCACTTGTCGCTCATCCTCTGTGGAGACCCCTCGGGCTTTCCCTGTCCAAGTCTGTCCTGCAAGCATCACACTGTATGTGGCTGTCACCTCACATGACCCCCTCCTTTTGTGGACTTGAGTTGGGGTAAATCTGGTTCCTCCAGGATCTCAGCCCTGGCACAAAGCCTGACCCCGATGGGGACTCCTTGCCTGGAAGTACCTGCAGGACTCTCAGACCCCGGTCCCAGCCTGGCACCCACTAGTCTTAACCCTCCCCCGATGGGGGCACTGCTGGAGTTGCACAGGGTCAGCTTTCCTCGTGGAAGCCCTCACCACGGCCACTGCAGGGGTGGGCATCAGGATGCAAGGCCCTCACCAATCAGGAACCCTCACTTTGCAGAAGGGGAAACTGAGGCCGCAGAGGTACACATGCCGGCTCCATCAGCTCAGGGGATAGGGACAGGGAAGAGCTGGAGGTGGCCTAACTAAAGCCCTGTGACTTTCTCAATCACTAGTGCTGCTGAGCTGACACTATCTTTATTGTCCGGTTCCTTTCAGAGTTGATATTTGGAATAAAGTACAAGGCCTTCCCTTTATTTCTGTGAAATTACATCTTGATCTAGTCGTCCCAATCCATGGCATTTGGTGCAACTGTCCAAGATACTCATGAACTCTGCCAGCTCTGCGATATGAGCTGAGTGACTTGGGCGGGTGGCCTCACCTCTCTGGCCTCTATCCCCATTTGTACAATGGGGATCACAGCAGGACCTGCCTATGAGACCACTGAGATGGAGGTGCCGTCCCTGAAATGATTATTATGTGGGGTATAAAGTTCACCAGTGATGAACAGGCCATTTTGATCCAGAAGGCTGCAAATGAACCCAGATCCTCAGTGCTTTGTCTGGGGACCTCCCACCACACACAGAGGGCAAGGACTGGGGTTACACAGGAAGAAGGGCTGCACCATGTCCCCCCACAGGCCCTCCCCAGGGCCTTTCCCTCAAAGACATCTGCACTCTGTGTGGGCTTGGGTTTCCCAGGGGTCAGTCCTAGGAGGTGACCCTGGCTGAGGTGTAGTGACCCAGGGACCCCAGGGAAGGCCCCCACATCATCTGGAGCCCACCACCTGGTGCTCAGGGAGGTGGCCCCTGCCCAGTGGGGAAAAGGGCATGGAGGTGGCACATAAGCAGTGGGAGGAGGAGAAGGAGAGGAGGAGAGAAAGAAGGAGCCTGGGTGCCCTGTGGGGCAGCGGCCGCCATCCTCTGTGGACATCCTGTCCCTGCTTCCATTCCTGCCCTACCCAGAGGATTGGGGGGAGGCCAGTGAGATTCTGGCCTTGGTGCAAAATTTAAGAGGGGCCAGAAATCTCAGGAATCAAGGTAAATAATATTTTAATAGGATATTTTAAATAAAAATCAGGCTGGTCATGGGCTAATTACGGGCTCATGCCTGTAATCCCAGCACTTTGGGAGGCCGGGATGGGTAGATCACTTGAGGTCAGGAGCTCAAGATCAGCCTGGCTAACTTGGCAAAATGCCATCTTTACAAATTAAAAAAATAGCCTGGCATTGTGGTGTGCACCTGTAATCCCAGCTACTTGGGAGGCTGAGGTAGGAGAATTGCCTGAATCTGGGAGGCAGATGTTACAGTGAGCTGAGTTCAGGCCACTGCACTCCAGCCTGGGTGACAGAGTGAGACCCCACCTCAGAAAAAAAAAAAAGAAAAGAAAATTTAACTCAAACAGGTTCATCATGGACAAAATAGTAGCCCTTCAGTGAAAGCTAGTGTCTACCCAGGCCCCTCTAGGGGTTGATGTCCCTCCTCACCCCTCTGACTTGTCTCCTCCACATTCCATAAAATCTCTCCACCCTTACCTGCCCCACAGGCTCTCCAGGCTGGACCAACCACTTCCCTCCCAGGCTTTCAGCTCCAGCTGGGAGGAGCCAGGTGGGGCCTGTTTATGGGGGAGCCTTGCCTCATGGTAACTTCTCACAGTACCTGCACCCCAGCTGTGCCATGTGGAGCCCCTTTCCCACAGAGCCCGAAGTCCCTTCAAGACCCCTTGGCCAGAGCCTATGGCTTCCCATCGCCTTTAGTTGGGGCACAGCTCTTTTTGGTGTGTGAGACACTGGCCTACACTCTAGGTCTTCCACCTCAGAGTTGAACACAAGCTCTTCTCAAGGGCTGGTCTGACCAGGCATGAGTCTCCAACCCCTTTGAAATATTTTGGATGTGAAGTGGGGGCTTTGTTGGCTCCCCTACTCTGGGGCAGTGGTAGGGAAGAGTGGAGGGTCTCCTGGTGTGCCTGGACCCCACAGCAGTGAGCTGCCAGATCTCCCAGGGGTGGCTGCTGCCTCTCAGGCCACTGTGCCCTGCTATGGCAGATGCCCCCTGAGATGCCAGTGACCAAAGGTTGGCCTTCCTGGGTCCTCTGTGCCTGCCCTCTCACTCAGCCCCTGACATGGCTTCACCCACAGCCTCCTGCTGGATTCTCAGGCCCCTGGCCAGGCAGCTTCAGAGGTTGATGGGGAATTTGCAAGTTCTCTTTTCAAACCTACCTAGTTCCTCTTCAAAATCCTTCCTGAGCCCTGAGACCAACCAGCATGGGAGGGGGTGTGGTCGGTCCACCCTCAGTGCCCTTTCCTGTCTTGCAGGGGCCCACAGCATCATCAGCAAGGGTCTGATCCGCTCACTGCTGTGGAAGCTGCAGAGGGAGGAGAAGCTCCAGGAGCTCATCCTGGACCCGCTGGCCCCTGCCTGCAGAAGGATGCAGGAGAGGGTTTGGCACCTCCTCCCCATGAGGAAGGTGAGAACAGGAAGAGCACTGGTGATGATCCTGACACCCAGCAGTCACTGAGAGCCTCCTGTGTGCCAGGCATTGTCTCCAAACCTCACATTTAGACAACCCTCCAGGGAGGCGATGTCTGCCTTCACAGGTGAGGAAACGGAGGCGCAGTGTCTTGTCTCTCACCCCAGGTCACACAGGATCATAGTCTACATCCTGGCCTCAAAACTGGGGGAGCACAAAGACTCAGAGCTTGCAGTGGTTGGGGGCTGTTCCTACACTGGGCCCCTCATTGTGAGGATGGGCCGGTCACTGACCCCCAGAGTCCCTGCCTTGGCTGTGGTCACATCCCCTTCCTGGGGGGGGGGGTCCCTCTTGTCTTCCCTAAGTCCTGGCTTCTCTTTCTTCTGAGACTCTCATTAGAGGCCTGGGTGAGTATTTCTCCAAGTGTGGCCCCTGAACCAGACCCCGGGTGGTCTGTGGCAATGCATGTTCCCAGGCCCCATCCCAGCCCATCATTCTTAGGTTTGCACAGAGGTCCCTTTCCATGGGACCAGGAGAGTGGCTTTCCAGGAGAGAGCTTTCTCTCTGAAACTGAGGCCTCCCCAGCCTACCCGCATCCTCCTGTGTCCACTGTGACCACCATCCTTGCCATCACTTTCTGTCATCCCCAAGTGGAGCTCCTGAGGACAAAGCTTTGCTCTGTTTGCTGCTCCAGACCCAAAGGTCACAGCAGGGGGTTTTGGTCCCAAGTTGAGAATTACCTGGCCCAAAAGAGTACTGAGGTGGGAAACTCAGCTCTTGCCTCAGCATCTCGCTGCATGAATGAATCAGGGAATCCCTGCAGCAGTGGGACAGGGTGGCACCTCCCCTGAGATTGCAGGCACGAGGGTCAAAAGAGGGCTGGGGTGAGAAGAAGCCCTCACAGGCTGTTAGAAATTCCCTGTGTTGGTGGCCTGCCAAGAAGTATGTGGTCCTGGATGCACAAGCCATCAGCCTGCTCCTGAAGCTGCTACACTCACCCACAGGCAGTGTGTACCTAAAGGCCACCAAGGCCTTCACCATGCTGCCGGAGGCCCCTGAGGGCTATAAGGTTGTGCAGGTCCACATGCATACCTTCCACGTCCTGGAGGAGGACTCTGACAGCAAGGCTTACGAGGGTGAGACCTTATGGCAGGCGACCCAGACCACCATCAACATCACTGAGTGGAAACCCTGAGCCCCTCATTGGGTCAGACCTGATCAGCCATCTCCACACCTGAATCAATGCACTCAGTCTCTTTATTTCAAGTTGGAATGGCACTTTCTATTACTGGAGCATGCTCACATCTCTTCTCACTCTCTTGCCAAAGCCAAAATGCTAGGCCCAGAAGCACCGGGTCCTGGATGGAACAGGCCAAACCCAGTGCTGGGGTGGGTGGGAGATGGCCTTGGAGTTTCACTCTCTGCTGGGGCCAAGAGTTTTCTTAAGAATGTAGAGAGGACTGAGACCTCCAGGAGCAAAGCTAGGGGCAGGAACTTGAGTTGGGGGAAGGAAGGAACGCAGCTGCACCAGGCATCACCCAGGTTTCAGAAGCTCCAGTGATTGACCCATGGGGTGTGGCTGGGTGTGATTCTGCTCAGCCAGGTCTGCCCTTTCCCTACCCTGGGTGGCAGGAAGGGAGGCAAAAGGTGAAAACCGATGCAGGTTCTTATGACTGAGGATGGCTCTGTCCTAAAAGTCTCCTCCAAGGATGAGAGCTTGGGACAGGGAGAGGTTCTGGTTTCCTCCTTAAGATCTTCCCAGCAAAGAGCTGCATTCTCCAAAGTCACCCAACCACACCCCCAGGCTGGCCTGAAGCCCCACCTCGGAGGTACATTCCTGGTGCTGTCCAGGAGGGGAGCCTAGGAATCACTTCTCTATGCAAAGCCATGGAAAATGCCTGACAGCAGAGCTTGAACCTCCCTCAGATGTCCCTGTAGCACGTGTTGGCCTGCCCTTTAAGTCAGCTCCCTGGTCAGCTCCTGGGAGGGCTTCACCCTGGATGAAGAAGAGACAATCCCTTTTCAGTTCGAGCAGGCTCCCAGCTTTGTGTACCATGACATCATTGCACTAAGCAGCCACCACGCCAGCATCTCCTGGGCTCCTGCCTCTGTTGTCCATGCTGAGGAGAAATTAGAGATATGGGAACTCATCAGCCAGGGATGGAGGTGCCTCTGTTACAAGGGGAGGGCCAGGAACACAGAGTATGTTGTCACCTAGAAGTGCTGAGCACCACACCCTTTCCTCCATTCTCCAAGGCCCATTTACCACACCGTTATCAGTTTCTGGGATTTAAGAAGCTGCTGCCAGGAGATGTATGGGAGCCAGCCTGGAAGAGGCAACTGGTCATTCAACTGTAGCCCAAAGGCACAAACTGCCATCCCAGAGAGCTGAGGCTGGACAAGGGCAGTGGGACAGCCAGTGGCTATAAGCCCACACTATGGAGGGAGCCTGCTGTGTTGAGACCCCAGCTCTACACCGACTGTTTATCTATGGAGCCTGGGGCAAGTTGATTAACTGCTCAGTGCCTCAGTTTTCCTAGCTCTAAAGTGGGGATAGTAGTTGTGCCTATCATAAATGGGTATGATTTTGGCAGTGCCAGGTGCATCATACTGAAAATAAGTGCCTTGTACATTGTGGGTGCCCAACAAGCCAGTTTACAGCCCCTCAGAGAAGATGCACCAGCAGGCATCTGAGAGAGTCTGGAACCCTGCATCCTGCAGGTGCCCAGGGTCCTATACCCAGAAGAAACTGCTCCCTCACTCTACAGCAGTCTACAGAGCACCCCTGACCAGGGGTACACCGGTTTGGGCAAACGTTAAGAGGGAGCCCTGGGCCTCTCTGTGCTCTGATCTTCCCTGGAAGGACTGTAGAAGTCCCAGAACTCTGCCTTCTCCCAGCCAGGCCCTTCCCTCCCTTTCCAAACTCACGGCTTCCTCACCGCTCTCTGCGTCAGACTCAGGACTCATCTCATTATGTCCTTCATCCTTGTTTGCATCAGGGGCTGCAAGAAGCTTAGATCACCTCCCATTCATGGCCTTGAATACTCCTTTTCTGACCCCATCTGCTGAAATATTTTTGTCAAGCCCTCTCGAGGCCCCAGGGCCTCAGCATCTCCCTGGAACATTCTTCCCTTTCTTGCTTGGACTGAAACCTAGCTCTTTCAAGACCTGCTTTCCCACCCTAGGCATCCTCCTATGTGGGGCTGCTTTCCTCCGTCTCTGGCCCTCATGCCCTCATTGGAGTGGGACAGGTCCTTATAGACCATCTCCTGTTTCCGTTCTGAGGAGCCCTCTTGTTCTGAATCCCTGCACAGGTTCTGTGGCCCTGGCCCTCTCCCCTCTCCAGCACCACACCACCAGATTGCTCTTGTAGGGCACCACGTGGTCTCCATGTGGCTGAGCCCAACTGCCGGTCCTCAGGCTTCATCTTTGGCCATGAGCATTTCCCCAGTGGAGCCTCACCACCTCCTCCTCCCTGAAACACTTCCAGGAAACAAGGCCACTTCTCTGCCATTTTAGTTGTTCAGTAACATGCTATTGTGCTCTTTTAGAAACTGATACACACTGTGGTGTGTTTAAGTCTTTAAGGAAGTGGGAGGATACTGGGGGCTGCTGTGTGAGCACCTCTATGCTATACCAAGTCAGATCAGTGAGGGAAACTGGACCGCTAAGCTGCAGGGCTACCTTCCCCTCCAGGATGCTTTTCACATCTTCCACGATCCCCTCACTGGAGACCTTCCATGGCCCAGACTCATCTTAGGCCTCCCTGTTCTCTCCATGTGCTAGTGAGGTACCTGCCGATCAGATAATGAGCGGTGCTGTCACTGAACTGAATGCCCGCGGGGACTCGTGGTCTTTGGTGCATTCCTGGCTCCACCACAGACTCTGCGTCCACAGACAACTGTGGTCCTGGCTGCTCTCTGCCATCAGGTTTCCCTTCCATTTTTACTTATTGCCTAAAGAACTTCATACAAAATTCTATTTAAAAGCAGGTTATTCCACAGTCCCACATAGAACACATCAACTATTTTTTCTTCTTTTCTATCACTGTCTAAAAGCACATTTTTTTTACACAGGAAGACCCAGTTTGGCTGACTGTATCTAATTTTTAACTATTTGATGGGCATTTTTTTTTTTTTTTTTGAGATGGACTCTTGCTCTGGGTGATTCTCTTTGATTCTCTCTGTTCTCATTCCTTGAGAACAACCACATGCTCTATGGAAGCATAATGCTTCAGTTGCTCTCATACAACCTGTCAGTAACTTTTCACTCCCTGAGCCAAGAGCTTCTCCATCCGAGTTTCAGCAAGACCAATTTCTGAGCCATGGAGCAATGGGTAACACCATCCTCGCTAAGCTCACATGCCTGCTGTGGAAGCACATTTCATTTTATGGTAGGTTTACTTTGCCACTACAGGCGGTGTAGCATGTTAGTTTCTAGATTAGCCTTTGGTGTTAAATAGATCCAGCTCTTGGTGTGTCTCATGAGTAATTTACTTAGCTGAGACTCACATTCCTCATCTGTATAATGACTATAACAAAACTAATTCTGTCTCAAAGTGATTGTGACACTTCAAGGAGGCAACATAGAGAAGTGTCCATATAATATCTGATACTCAATTTATATGTTATTATGTTCATTCTTATAACTTAAGCACCTGCTTATTAACTACAGCCATATGTGGCAGAATGACATTTTGGTCAATGACATACCACATGTATGACAGTGGTCCCGTAAGATTATAACAAAGCTGAAAATTTCCTTTTGCCTAGTAAAGTCATAGCTGTTGGAATGTCGGTGCAGTGCGTTACTTCCGTGTCTGTGGTGAAGCGGGTGTAAACAAACCTACTGCGCTGCATCATTAGAGTAAAATAACATTTCTTTTTGGTAAAGATTTTAAGTAATATGTTACACAAATGAAAGACTAACCACAGTGACGGAATTTTTAGAAAGAGATACAACTAAGAGTCCACGGGGATTTGGAGAAATGGCTACTCATATATACTGTTAGAGGAGCATGAATTGGTGTTATCATTTTGGAAAAAATTTGGCATTACTTATGACAATGAAAGATATGCTTCCTTCTAACAGTCTACTCCACAGAAGTGAGTGCTGGTGTTATTCCAAAACCATTGACAAAAATACTCAAAGAACCATTACTTGAGATAGACACAATTATATTAAAAATAACTCTGGCCAGGCACAGTGGCTCATGCCTATAATCTGAGCACTTTGGGAGGCTGAGGCGGGCAGATTGCCTGAGGTCAGGAGTTCGTGACCAGGCTGGCCAACATGGTGAAACTCTTTCTCTACCAAAAATACAAAAAATTAACGAAGCATGGTGGTGGGTGCCTGTAGTCCCAGCTACTCGGGAGGCTAAGGAAGGAGAGTGGCGTGAACCTGGGAGGCAGAGCTTGCAGTAAGCAAGCCACTGTACTCCAGCCTGGGGGACAGAGTGAGACTCTGGCCCAAAAAAAGAAAAGAAAAAGAAGAAAGAAAAGAAAGAAAAGAAAGAAAAGAAAGGAAAGAAAGGAAAGAAAGGAAAGAAAGAAAGAAAGAAAGAAAGAAAGAAAGAAAAGAAAAGAAAAGAAAAGAAAAGAAAAGAAAAGAAAAGAAAGGAAAGAAAGAAAGAAAAGAAAGAAAGAAAGAAGGAAGGAAGGAAGGAAGGAAGGGAGGGAAGAAAGAAAGAGGGAGGGAAGGAAGGAAGGAAGGAAGGAAGGAAAGAAAAGAAAGAAAGAAAGAAAGAAAGAAAGAAAGAAAGAAAGAAAGAAAGAAAAAGTCTAGAACTTAAGTGATGAATATCAAGTCAGAGAACAAAACCAAAGCCAAATCTTTGAAAACAGGAAATAATGTGATACTATCTTTTGTGGGAAGGAACTCTTGGCTTACCCAAAAATTAGAGAACTGGGGAGAAAGAAGCCTTATCTCAGAATCTGTGACTGGATTGGGAAGTGGAGGTTGGAAATGTGCTCAAGGTCAAACTTTTCTCCATTCAAAGGAGACTGGAGTTTTACCAGTGAGCCCAGAGTGAATATTCACTCTGCCATCCACCCCGGGAGATCCCTTCAAACCAGGAGCGCACAGCGAGGACAGAAACAGAATGTGCACTAACAAGTCCTGAAAATTCAGAGAGTGATTCTCTATTTCCCCTTGGCACACAGCAGAAGAACTGCTTCTCTAGGTTCCAGGAAATGCCTGCGAGAGAGCTGTGTCCCCCAGATTGCCTTCATCACAGATGACACCCAGTGCTTAAGCCTACACCCCTTGTGCACAATCCCTAGGAGTGCTGACTAATCCAAACCAAAGGCTCTGATGTTCCAGACAGAAAAGAGCAGGTGGACTGCAAAGAGAATCTCTCATGAATGCAGCACCCCCATAGCCCATAGAGATAGTTCTTACCATGATGCCAAGAAACTCTGAAAACAAGCCAGACCTCACACATATTTCCATTTTCTTTCTGATTTCATACCCCCTCCTTCAGCCCCTCCTCCCAATCAGCAGGGATAACCTGGAGGCTCCTGGGAACCTTTTCCCATTGGGTTTTTCCTGGCACGTAGTTCCCTACCTGGATGAGTCTCCTCATCACTTATACTCTCCAGCATCAAGTCTTTAGAAAGAAAAACACCAGGATAAGTCATTAGAGAGAGTGACTCACCCACTCCTCCTATTTTAGCTGAAGCTGATTGATAGGCTATTCTCCCACCCCATACTGCTTCATACATGATCCCCTAATCTTTCTTCTGGGTTGACAAAGCTTCCTATAGCTTCTCGAGCCAGAGTTCTATACTGGCAAAATCACTTTAACGAGAACCCCAAGCCTCTTTCCTAGCAGGAACCCAGGATCAGGTTTCTATACACTGAAGCTAGCAAGTTTTCCCCTCTGTAAGTGAGTTATTTCATGGTACATACCATTTTCTTTCCAAGCTGTTATCTGCAATTATATAAAAGAAAACATGAGAATCAGATTCTGCTGTGCGCTTCACACAGATCTGTTATTCTTTGGACAACGATAAAAAACCACAAGGCAGTACAGTGATTGAGCCATAGGTCAAAATCCCCAAAGACTAGCACAGAGGATAGCTATTAGAAAACAAGACCTCTATTTACAGAATTTACCTTTAAATTTAATTTTATGTGCAAATGTACAATGCTTAATCCAAGGAGGAAAACTGGTATTGTGGAAAATGCCTCAGTGTTCCAGTTGATACTGGATGCTGTCATTTAGAAGCAGCATAGTGGACCACGTATCAGTTGGGAAGACACTCCTACTGAATTCCAGCCCCACAAAGACAATAGTGTACAGTGTACATAATGTGCATTGCCAGGTTTTCAAATCAAAATGAATTGAGAAGTAAAGAATCAGGAAAGCAACATTGCTGTAGAAGACAAAAAAGGGGGATCTTACCTGGACATCACCATCATCATCATCTTCATCTTTATGTTGTGGTGAGCATCTTAAAAACAAGTCATCCTCAGGACGAGCTGGAAGAACACAGAGGAAAGATCAGTGCACCGGTGGTTAGTGACCGAGTCACTCAGGAGGCTTTGCCAGAATTGTTATATAGAGGTGGTTGATTAATAAGCATGGACTGAGTTGATGTTGGGCTATTCCCCTGAGTGGAAGAGGGATGGCAGAGAAGGGGAGCTGGAAAGAAATGAGACATGGAGGCCTTGGCCTTCTACTGGAGGTATCAGGCAGCAACACAAAACAGTCAACCCAAAATGGAACTAAAATGCACACTGAGGGTCAGTGAAAGAGTGCCTTCCTCCTTCTCAAATGTTTTGAAACTCCACGAAACAAACAGCATTTTCTTAACGTATTCAAGACCATGTCAGTACACTAGGATCTAATTATGCTGATACCACATTTAGCATCTGTTTTAAATGATTCATTACTTGATTAAAAGCCTATTTTATTAGTGAAATGGACTGAATTTTACCCAAATTACTCTATTCTATTAATCACACATTCTTCTTCATAGAGATCATTTAAAAATTCAAATTAAAATGTTACAATAAAAATTGTCATGATTTCCTCTTTGTAAGCCTTCTTCCGGAATGACTTCTAAACACCCTTTTGGGGCCCTGTGATCAGGGGCTTCAGCAGCTCCTGTGTGACTCTCCCTGGGGAGATTCCCTAAAAATCAAGCTTCATTCAAACAGGCCAAGTTCACACGGCCTGCTCTACCTACACCAGTGAAGCTGAGAGACATGACTCTGAACACTTTAAGCCATAAAGATAAGTTTAAAGGTTCATGAGGAAATGTATACCAATAGAAATGAACAAATTCATGAAAAAACGTTCATGAGTATGGGGGTGATTTTTGGTTAACTAGCTTACATAAAAATTATTTTTTTGGCCGAGTGCTCTGGCTCACACCTGTAATCCCAGTACTTTGGGAGGCTGAGGTGGGTGGATGAGGTCAGGAGATCACGACCAGCCTGGCCAACAAGGTGAAAACCTGTCTCTAGTAAAAATACAAAAAATTAGCCAGGCATGGTGGTGAGCACCTGTAATCCCAGCTACTCAGGAGTCTCAGGCAGGAGAATCACTTGAACCTCTGAGGCAGAGGTTACAGCAAGCTGAGATCATGCCATTGCACTCCAGCCTGGGCAAGAAGAGTGAACTTCCATCTCTCTCTCTCTCATCAAATATATATATATATATATATTTGATGCCTGTTCATTCAGACATATAAAACATTGGTATAAGAAATCAAAAATTTCTACCAGTCATGTTAAATCAAACTTATCAGCTGTCAACATGAAGATCCTAGGAAATAAAGAAGGTACAAATAAGTGGAAAGGCATCCTGTATTCATGGGTAGGAAGACCAAACCTGACTAACACACAATACTACACACATGATCTACACACTCACAACAATTACTATCAAACTGGTAACAGCCATCTGTGCAGAAATGGAAAGGATAATCCTACTATTTTAATGAATTTTATGTGCCTCAAGTAACCATGATGACATTAAAAAAATAAAAAACATTCATGAGATTGAAATCCACACACACACGCACACAAAATACAGAAATACAGACACCATGGTTCTAGCATAAGGGCACTCATAAGTTTCACAGATATAGAGAGCCCAGAATTGAATGAACACACATACAGTAAACTGATCTTCAACAAAGGTGTCAAAAATACACAATGGGGGGAAAGGAAAGCTTCTTCAACAAATGATGGTAAAACTGCATATTCTCATTCAAATGAAGAAATAGAATGCTGACAGTGTGCTCAAGGTTGTGCTTTTCCCTCCATTTCCAAGACACTGGAGCTTTTGCAGTGAGCCCAGAGTGAATTTACATTCTGTCCTCCACACCCAGGAAGAGCTCTTGATACCAGAGGGAAGCAGTAAAAACGGACAAATGAGTATGCTGCCAGGAAACTTTATAGTTCATAAGATATGGATTGATTTCTCATATGCATCTGGGCACATCACATAAGAATTTTGCCTCCAGGATAAAGTAACTGCTTGTTATAGAACTCTGTCCTAAACAAAAGGCTTTGAGATTTTGCAGTGTCAGAGACAGAAAAGAGCAGGTGTTTTAGAAAGATCATCTTTAAATAATAAAGTAAGAAGAGGTGATTGAAAACACAGGATACTCAAAAGACCATAAACATAGTACTTCTCACCATTATGACAATTAAACTCTAAAAAGAACAAACTTGACTTATATTTACCTTTTCTTTTTCTCTTTCTACACCCTCCCTCAGCCTCCCAAGCAGCAGGTATAACATGAAGGCTCCTGGAAATGCTGTATTATTAGACCACACTTGAAATCTTCTTACCTACCTGGAAAGGCATCCTCTTCCCTGCTGAGATCCTCCAGAATCATCCACTCTTCTAAACCAACCAAATCAGAAAGTTCAGTAGAGGCAACTTACTTCTCCTACTCCAGCGAGAACACACTCTCACACAAAATCTCCTTTTGGTCCTCTGGTCACGACACATTCCATAGTCTCGCCTCACAGTTATCACTTGGCAAAATCATTGGCCCTCACCACACCCCCAATATTTTTTAACATGGACCCAGATTAGATTTTCCAAATAAAGCCAGCAAGTTTTGCCAGAAAGTGACTTAGCTGAAGTACGTACCCTGGACGCAGTAAAATGCTGGGCAACGAACAAAAGAGAGACATGAGGACAGATCAATTCTGCTCACCTCCTTCACAGACTGTAGCTCTTGATGAATTTACTTTCAGAAACGACGTGAAACAGTGGTTGAAATCAAAGCTCAAAGGCCAAACATTCTAGCATAGAGGACACCTGGTGGGAAAGACAGGAGCTTTTTCCCACAGTATTGTATCTTGAGGTTGATGTAGATTGCAAATGCACAGGGCCCTAATCCAATGAAAAAACTGTGTGAGGAAACTGCTCTGCATTAGTTGATGATGACACTGTCCTTCAAAACATCGTAGTGTGTCATGTATTATACGAAAAGAAACTCCCACTGACATCCATCCTCTCACAAAAATTTTAGTTTGTATATAATTGGCCTTGCATATTTCCTATATCAAAATTAATGAGAAGAAAAGAAATCAGGTGAAAAAAATAATTTATACATCGGCCCAATTTTAAGACAAAGTGCCTGAACCCATTATGTCAGCAAGGACCAGAAGAAATACTACTCCTTCTTGGATGGCGCAATGACTCTTGCTGGCCCCCCCCCTCCCCACTATTGCCCTCACTTGAACAAAGAAAATTAATCTAGATGAAAATACTACCTGCAAAGTAAGTCTCGCATTGTCTGTGCCTCCTGTCCAGCCTACTTGAAGAGCCCCTGAGCCTGACTAGGATGGCAATGCATTGTGGGCTGCAACAAAATGCAGTAAGACAACCCTAGAAAATACCTAAAACCCCCTCCCCAAAAATCAGTAGGCAACACACCTGGGAAGACTGTGACTCCATAGTACTCAGCCTATGAGGAACCAGGGGAGGGACCTGCACACTAGGGGATAAATTGCTTGTGGAAACTATGCTGGGTGTGTCTGACCATCAGACACCGGATCTTGCAACACTATCAATAAAAGTCTCACTTTTGGCCAGGCGGGGTGGCTCACGCCTGTAATCCCAGCACTTTGAGAGGCAAAGGTGGGAGGATTACCTGAGGTCAGGAGTTCGAGACCAGCCTGGCTAACATGCTGAAACACCATCTCTACTAAGAATACAAAAATTAGCTAGGCATGGGGACACATGCCTGTAATCCCAGCTACTCAGGAGGCTGAGGCAGGAGAATTCATTGATCCCAGGAGACAGAGTTGAGACTGTACCACTGCACTCCAGCCTGGCCAATTGAGCGAGACTCTGTCTTAAAAAAAAAAAAAAAAAGGAAAGAAAATCTCACTTCTTCTATTTTTCAGCTCCCTGAGTCCATTCTTTGGGTTTCTCACATCAGAAAACCAACATTTCCTTAGAAGACAAAGAAAGGTGGTCTTATCTGGGCATCATCATCATCATCCAAATCATCATCTTCACTTCGTGGTAGGCTTACTAAACCCAGGTTGTCCTCAGAAGAATCTGGAAGGACACAGAGGAAAGATCAGTGCCCTGGGTGTTGGTGACTGTGAGTCACTCTGGGAGCTGTGCTGGATGTGGTGTACGGAGGTGGTTGATTAACCAGCATGGACTGCATTGATGCTGGGCTATTCCCCTGAGTGGAAGAGGGATGGCAGATGAGGGGATCAGGAAAGACATGAGACATGGAGGACTTGGCCTTGTACTAGAGGCATCATGCAGCAACACAAAAGAGTCAATCCAAAATGGAACTAAAGCACACACTAAGGGTCAATGGAAGAGTGCCTTCTTCCCTCTCAAATGTTTTGAAACTCTACAAAATAAACAGCATTTTCTTAATGTATTCAAGACCGTGCAGGTACACTAGTACCCAATTATGCTGTGGTACACATCTAGCATCTGTTTTTTTTTTTTTTTTTTTTTTGAGATGGAGACCTGCTCTATCACCCAGGCTGGAGTCCAGTGACTGGATCTTAGCTCACTGCAAGCTCCGCCCTCCAGGTTTACGCTGCCTCAGCCCCCCGAGTAGCTGGGACTACAGGTGCCTGTCTAGTTTTTTGTATTTTTTTTTTTTTTTTTAGTAGAGACAGGGTTTCACCGTGTTAGTCAGGATGGTCTCGATCTCCTGACCTCGTGATCCGCCCGTCTCAGCCTCCCAAATTGCTGGGATTACAGGCTTTAGCCACCGTGCCTGGCCTAGCATCTGTTTTAAAGGATTACTTAATTTATTGGTGAAATGGATTCAATTTTACCCAAATTACTCTATTCTATTGATCACATTTTTTTTTTTTTTTCCTGAGATGGAGTGGCACTCTGTACCCCAGGCTAGAGTGCAGTGGTGTGATCTTGGCTCACTGTAAGATCTGACTCCCAGGTTTATGCCATTCTCCTACCTAGCCTCCTGAGTAGCTGGGACTACAGGCATCCACCACCACACCCAGCTAGTTTTTTTGTATCTTTAGTAGAGACAGGGTTTCACTGTGTTGGCCAGGAAGGTCTCCATCTCCTGACCTCGTGATCCACCCACCTCGGCCTCCCAAAGTGCTGGGATTACAGGCATGAGCCACCGCACCAGACTGATCACAATTTCTTCTTCATAGAGGTCACTTAAAAAATTAAGTATTAAAATGCTAAAATTAAAAACAGTCATGATTTTTTCCTTATAAGTCTTCTTCTGGAACTATGGTGTGTGCACACAACCTTTTGGGTCCCTGTGATCAGGGTCTTCAGCAGCTCTGTGTCACTCTCCCTCAGGAGATTCCCCAAAGATCAGGCTTCATTCTAACAGGCCAAGCTCACACAGCCTGCGCAACCTACACCAGTGAAGCTGAGAGATGTGGCTCTGAAAACTTTCTGCCATGAGGATAACTTTTCAGGTTCAAATATACATGATCTACTGAAACGAGGAAATGTATACCAATAGAAATGAACAAATTCATGAAAAATTGTCCTTGAGTATGGGGGTGATTTTGGTTAACTAGCTTATATAATATTTTTTATTTGATGCCTAATCATTCAGACATACAAAATATTGGTAAAAGATATCACCAATTTGGCCAGGTGCGGTGGCTCATGCCTGTAATCCCAGGCTTTGGGAGGCCTAAGTGGGTGGATCATGAGGTCAAGAGATTGAGACCATCCCGACCAACATAGTAAAATCATGTCTCTAATAAAAATACAAAAATTAACTGGATGTGGCAGCACACACCTGTGGTCTCAGCTACTTGGGAGGATAAGGCAGGAGAATCACTTGAACATGGGAGGTGGAGGTGGCAGTGAGTGGAGATCACATCATTGCACCCCAATATGGTGACAGAGTGAGACACTGTCTCAAAAAAAAAAAAAAAAGAAAGAAATCACAAATTTATATCAGTCATGTTAGATCTAATTAATCAGCTGTCAATATAAAGATTCTAGAAAGTTAAGAATGTACAAATAAGTTGAAAGGCTTCCCATATTCATGGATAGGAAGACTAAACCTGATTAACACACTATACACACATGATCTACAGACTCACAACAACTGCTATCAAACTGGCAGCAGCCATCTGTGCAGAAATGGAAAAGGTAATCCTAAGACGTTAATGAATTTTTATATGCCTCAAATAACCATGGTAACATTGAAAAAGAATAGCGTTGGAAGATGCACATTCATGAGGTTGAAATCTACAAAAAACAGAGAAACTGAGACAGCATGCTTCTAGCATGGGGGCACCCATAAGTATCACAGATATAGAATCGAGAGCCCAGAATTAAATGCACACATACAGAGTCAGCTGACCTTCAACAGAGGTGCCAAGAATACACAATGGGGAAAGGAAAGCCTCTTCCACAAATGATGGTAAAACTGCATATTCTCATTCACATCAAGAAATGGAATGCTGACAGTGTACTCAAGGTTGTGCTTCTCCCTCCATTTCCAAGATACCAGCTTTTGCAGTGAGCCCAGAGTGAGTTTTCATTCTGTCCTCCATGCCCAGGGAGATGCCCTGACACCAGAGGTAAACAGCAAGGACAGACAAATGAATGTGCTGCCATGAAACCCAACAGTTCATAAGGTGAGGATCCATTTCTCCTATGCATCTGGTCACACCGAACTGCAGAAGAATTCTGTCCAGGATTATAGTAACTGCTGTGAAGCTGCATACCAACCACACAGGCCTCTGCATATTGCGTGGCAGAGCGAAAAAGCACGCTCGCTTCTTAGAAAAAAATCAATCTTTAATATAAAGCAAGAAAGCGTGATGCAAACACAGATACTCCAAAAGCCCATAAACATACGTACTCATGCCCACGATGACATTAACTCTGAAATAACAACTCACGCTCTCTCTCTCGCTTTCCTTCTTTTCTCTTTCTCACGTCTCTAAGCACTCTAAGCAGCAGGTCAATAAACCTGAAGGTTGTTGGAAATGCTGTTTTATTAGATCCCACCAGAGTCTTTGGGTTCCCTAGGTGGAAGGCATCCTCTTTCCTGTGAGATCTCCGAATCCTTTTTTTTTTTTTTTTTTTTTTTTTTGAGATGAAGTCTCCTCTGTCCGCCAGCGGAGTGCAGTGGCGCGTCATCGGCTCATGCAAGCTATGCTTCCCGTGTTCATGGCCAGTTCTCCTGCTCACCCCGAGTGGCTGGGACTATAGCAACTGCCACCACACGCCCAGCTCAATTTTGTGTATTTAGTAATAAGAGGGGTTTCACCTATTTAGCCAGGATGGTCTCGATCTCTGACCTAAATCCGCCCCACCGCAGCCTCCAAGTGCTGGATTACGGTGTGAGCCACCGTGCCAGGCCAGGAATCCACTTTTTAGAACACCACTTCAGGTAAGTCAGTGAGAGTGGCACTCCACTTCTCCTCTCCAGTTGAAGAAATCACTGGCTCACCAAAATCGTCCTGGTTGGTCCTCTGGGTTCACACACTTCCTACAGCCCTCTGGTCATAGTTATACATTGCAAATCATTTGCTCTCACTCAGACCACCAATATTAAGGTCTGGTGAGAGCAAATATAGAAAACCCAGATTAAGGTTCTAATATTAAAGCCAGGAAGGTTTTGTTTCTCAGAAGTGAGTTAGTTGGGTAACGTACCCTGGACACGTGTGGAAAATCTTGAAACAAAGACAGAAGATGCTATGAGATCAGATCATTCTGCTGCATGCTTTACACAGATTCTGTTCTTGTGAAACAGTGGTTGAGTCAGGGTCAAGCGCCAAACATTCAGCATAGAGGACCACTGTGAAAAGACAGGAGCTTTTCCACAGATTTATCTTTGAGGTTGATGTTAGATTGTAAAGACACAATGCCTAATCAAGGAGAAAAACTAGTGTGGAAATGCTCTGCATTCAGTTGATGAGATGGTGGCTGTCCTTCAAAACATCCTAGATGTCATGTATTACATGGGAGAACCTCCATAACTACCATCCCACAGGAATTTGGTATGTGTACCTATGTTCCTCATCATATTCTTATATCAAAGTTAATAGAGAAAGAATCGGTGACAGGATAATGTATACAGTGTGTCATATAAAACAAAGTGCTTGACCTGTTAGGTCAGCTAAGCACAGAAGAAATAGGTATGCGGCCTCCTGCTTGGGATAGGCAATGACTGCCTTGTTGGGCCCCTCTCTACCCCTTAGTTCCCATCACTTGAACAAGTTTATCTAAGTTGATTTACTAGCCTGCAAATCCTTCACTTTGTCGTTCTTATCAGCGCTGCCCAGCTACTTAGGTCTAGTCAAACATGTGAGCGCCCTTGGAGCTCGACTAGGATTGCAATGCATTGTGGCTGCAAAACAAAAATGCAGTAAGACAAACCCTAAATAAAAAATAACTAACTCTAACCAACATCAAAATAATGAAATCTGGAGATTATGGCTTCATAGTACTCTCGTCTATGAGGACAGAGGGGAGGGCCTGAACACTAGGGGAATAATTGGTTGTTGAAACTGTTCTGGTGTGTTGCCCATCAGACACGCCGATCTGCAGGGAAAAAACCTCATTAAAAGTCTCGCTTTCTCTGTTCTGCAGGCTCTGCATCCAATTTCTTTGGGTGTGGCAATGGGTGAGTTGGTTTCTCCATGGAGGAAAGCAACATTTTCCTTAGAAGACAAGGAACGGAGGCTTACCTTGGGATGCATCTTGTTCTTCCTCACGTTGGTGGTAGAGATTTTAACTCGAGGCATCCTCGGGGAGCTTAAAGGCACGAGTTAATGTCAGTTTGCCCTGGGGGTTGGGAGAGTTGTGAGCAATTCCCTCAGGGAGATTGCTAGTGTCGGCTATTGGAGCGTGGGGACTGAAGACTTGAGCCACCTCAGAGAAAACAACTATGTTCAAGTAAGTGGGGCATTAGGGAGCTCACCAATACCTCGATCTTAGTCAGTGCCTGGACCTAATAAGACTTGCATTCCCAATCCAGAGATATTAACCATCAAAACTCAAAGCTTCGATGTTGCTGGTGACACAGGCAAGGAAATCGTTTCCTGCGAAAGTAACATTAACACAGAGCAACGAAAAAAAATGGTTACACCACCCGCAGCACCAAAGCCCATGCGACATCACATTGTCTCAAACCTCTATGCTTATTAAATACAAGGAACAGTAAGTTCTCACACCTATTTCTTTGGTTCTGACTTCCTTCACCCTATTCTAGTTCCCAAAGCAACAGGTGTCATTCCCCCAACTGCTCCCGAGATCCTCCTAGAGTATCCTTCTCCACCTGCGGTGCGTTGCTCGTCACTGCAGGCTGCCCCTCATGGACGGTGTCCACTTGGCCATCATTAGAAACAAAACTCCACAGAAGTTATTCCAGAGAGCACTCGCCCACCCTCCTACTTCCAGGTGAGGCCACACTGGGTTACATGAGATCACTTTGCCCTCCCCTCAGTGTTGTCAGACTCTCCCTAGGCTCTGTGGCATCAGAGATCTCTAGAAAGGCATTACTCACACTTGCCAGCCTTCAAGTGAGAAACAGGAACTGAAGGAATCACGTTTCAACTTTTTCCTTCTACTGGCCCATTATAGGTCTCACCTCCAATCTCACAGCCCTGAGATTCCCATTTTGATGTGCACGCTTTGAGTTAGAGGAGTTCAAAAATCGTTCCCTCAGCCAGGCTCACAGCAGATGTGAAAGAACATTCTGTTGGGATGGAAATCTCTTCACTGCCATGAACAGAAAGCTGCTGGGCCATTGCACAGTGGCAGTTTTGATGAGGTTCTGAATTTTTTTTTTTTTTTTTTTTTTCTGGATGGAGTTTCACTCTTGCTGCCCAGGCTGGAGTACAATGGCATGATCTCAGCTCACTGCAACCTCCGCCTCCCAGGTTTAGGCGACTCTTCTGCCTCAGTCTCCCGGGTAGCTGGGATTACAGGCATGCACCACCACACATGGCTAATTTTTGCATTTTTAGTAGAGATGGGGTTTCACCATGTTGGCCAGACTGGTCTCGAACTCCTGACCTCAGCTGATCCACCCACTCCAGCCTCCCAAAGTGCTAGAATTACAGGTGTGAGATACCACGCCAGGCCCTGAACTTTTAATTGTAAATATTTAAATGTATTTAAATATGAGGAAGCACATACATGACAGAACTGCACTAGACAGCACAGGACATCCAAACATGATGAAGACATGACCCCTCTCCCCTGGGGTTTTCTAGCAAAATGGTTTGCAGCTCTGCTTCTACCATACATTTATGGTTACTTCCTGGGCATCTACACTAGGCCCAGTCACTGTGTGGGGCTGGGGATATGACAACAATGAGGACAACATCCAGGTCCAGAGGGATTACAGCAGAGGGCACACGTGCACATGGGAGGATCGTGGCCCTGCACACCCTGTCTAGACCGGATCAGAACAGCAGAAGCCGATGGGCCGGGGCACCTCACTGTCCTCAGGAGCTCAACCTCATCTCCAGGGACCCTGACTCAGAAGCTGGGGCAGGCTCCAGGATTGGTGTAGGGCTCAACAGGCTGGACAGGCTGAGAAGGGAACATTTCCACACCTGCGCTAGATCCCAGCCCAGGGCTGACCTAGAACTCACCCCAGGGATGTGTTCACTACAGTGCCCATGGGGCCTAACATGTTCTCCCCAGGACTGAGCTCTGGGGTAAGGACTAATGAGGAAGACACAGTCACTGCCCTGGCAGGAAACACCCATAGCCAGGGTTCCTCTATCCACCCTGTGGGAAGACACAACACAGATAGAGTTTGACACTGAAGATTCCAAACCTTCTATAAAATAAGTGGAAACTGATGTGCTCTGGATTCCACAGAAGAGTTGCATGGATGAGCTGGACTCTAAAATCAGTCCCCATCCCTTTGCTGAGCTCCTGGTGCACTGGAACTCCTGTCCCTCCCCACCTCCCCTGCTACTTGGGAGTGCTGCAACTACAGGCCCAGTGCTAGGGGGTCTGTCCAGTTGAAACACATTTCAGTCAGGCACGATGGCTCATGCCTGTGAGCTTTGGGAGGCCAAGGCGAGCAGATCACCTGATGTCAGAAGTTCGAGACCAGCCTGGCCAACATGCAGAAACCTCATCTCTGCTACCAACACAAAAATTAGCTTGGCATGGTGGCACATGTCTGTAATTCCAGCTACTCAGCAGGCTGAGACAGGAGAATCATTTGAACTTGGGAGGTGGATGTGACAGTGAGCTGAGATCGCACCACTGCACTCCATCCTGGGCAACAGAGACTCCATCTCAAAAAAAAAAAAAAAAAAAACCACAGACATGCACACATACATTTCTGGGCCAGACAACCCTTGGCCAACAGTGTCTCCTCAAGGACCATTTCTCAAGTGACTCCCAGAAGAGGTGAAAAAGAAAAACTCATCTGTCCCAGCCCCAGGAAGATCAGGCCTGGGACCTGTCTGTGTCTGTCCTGACCCTGAAGTCCATCCCTGATGACTTGTGTCCTGTGTCAGAGAAGTGGGGACCTGATTCCTATTCTGGCTCCTCACCAACTTCTGCTGGTGTCACTGCCATCATCACACAAAGAGATGGAGAAGACAAGAGAAAGCGATGAAACTCCATTCTTGAGGCATTCAGGATGATGTCCACACCATGCTCTCCGCAGACAGGAAGGCCAGATCCTGCTCACTCCTACTCAGAAGGGGTCTCAGAGATATGAGTACTAACCTTGTGATTTTTCTCCTCTTCTCTTCCTTTTCTTTTTTTTTTTTTTTTTTGAGGCAGAGTCTCACTCAGTCATTCAGGCTGGAGTGCAATGGCTCAATCTCGGCTCACTGCAGACTCTGTCTCCTGGATTCAAGTGATTCTCCTGCCTCAGCCTCCTGAGTCACTGGGATTACAGGCACCCATCACTACACCCAGCTAATTTTTGTATTTTCAGTAGAGACAGGGTTTCACCAGGTTGGCCAGGCTGGTCTCGAACTCCTAACCTCAGGCAATCCACCCACCTTGGCCTCCCAAAGTGCTGGGATTACAGGCATGAGCTACCACGCCCAGCCTGTGTCTTCCATTTCTTTACACTGTGTGTGCGTCCACTGAGTCAGTGGCTGCTGATGCTCACCCCAGCCCCCGACAGTGAGACAGTTCACCATGGGGATCAGTACCTGGTGAGTGCTGAGCCTCACTCACCTAGCTGTGCAGGAGGTCTCCAGTGAGGGTGATGGGCACCAGGCTAATAATAATGTTGTCCTGAGTTCAGATGTGGCACTGGCCCTTGTCTGTCTGCTATGGATTGGAGCATCTCTTTTTATTTATTTCTTTGTTTTTCAGACACAGAGTCTCACTCTGTCAGCCAGGCTGGAGTGTGCAGTGGCTCGATCTGGGCTCACTGCAACCTCCACCTCCCAGGTTCAAGTGATTCTCCAGCCTCAGTCTCCCAAGTAGCTGGGATTACAGGTATGGGACACCATGCCTGGCTAATCTTTGTATTTTTAGTAGAGACAGGCTTTCACCATGTTGGCCAGACTGTTCTCAAACTCCTGACCTCAGGTGATCCACTGCCTCAGCCTCCCAAAGTGCTGGGATTGCAGGCATGAGCCACCATGCCCAGCCATGGACTGGAGCATTTCTAACGCCTGAGGTAATCCTGTTATTAAATACAATGCAATATCTTCCTGATCTTCCCTGCTTTGACCAAGTGCTGTGGAATGACCCCAGCACTGACAGATGTTGACCTGCATGTTTCTATGTGAACCCTTACACTTCTCAAAATCTGTGAGCTGAACAGAAGCCTGTGGGCTTTCTATGTGTATTTCACAGTAATGTCCATGCAAACGTCTGTTGTTCCATGTACCTTTTAGATAGAAACCTCTGTTAGATAGAAACCTCTGTAGATAGAAACCTCTGTAGATAGAAACCTCTGTAGATAGAAACCTCTGTAGGCTAAGTCCATTCTGTGACACCACAACTCATGTTTTAAAAAATACACACACAAAGGCAAACCATTATGGAAATTTCCTAAAATTTACATACTAAAATATGACAACTTTTTAGTTATTACTTTCTTAGAGCAACTTTGAATTTATGATCGTAACAAATGAGGTGTCATGTAAAATAAAGTTATATAAAAATGACATTTAAATTTTATTGTCATCAGAGCATATGAAAACTACTGAAGCCATGGGTATGGCAGGGATTGCTTTTAAAAGCTGTGTCTAATAAGGGGAGTTGGAAAGAAGGGAGACTTGGGGGCCAGGTGCAGTGGCTCACACTTGTAATCCCAACACTTTGGGAGGCCTACTCAGGCGGATCACCTGAGGTCAGGAGGAGTTCGAGACCAGCCTGGCCAATCTGGTGAAACCCTGTCTGTACTAAAAATACAAAAATTTGCTGGGCATGGTGGTGGACACCTGTAATCCCAGTTATTTGGGAGGCCAAGGCAGGAGAATTGCTCGAACCCAGGAGATGGACATTGCAGTGAGCCGTGATGGTGCCACTGCACACCAGCCTGGGTGAAAGAGCAAAACTCTGTCTATAAAACAAAATAGAAAAAAAAAGAAGACTTGCAGATTAGGGAGGTTTAAGTGGCATTAAGTAAAGCCTGCAAATGTGAGCAGTGAGAGTCAGGGTACCTGAGTGTTCATCAGAAACGGCTGATCGGGTGAGTCTCATCACAATGGAGCTGATGTCTGCTTCTCATTTCTCTAATGGCCGTACCTAGCACAGTAGCTGGTCAACAGGGACTCAATACCTAATATCCCAATGAACACAGTAAAATTCTGCCAGTTCAAAATATGTCCATACCCACCAACTTCCCTCGTGGAGTTTTACTTCTTTCACTTACTGTAATGTTTTGAAGTCCTTGCCTCCTGTGGCCTGTACGCATAGTTTCTTTTCTTTGTATAAGTGAGCAGCTCTCCACTGTATGCACAGACCACATGGGTCTATCCATTCTCTAGCTGACGGACCCTTGGGTTGTTTCCAGTTGTTGCCTGTAGTGAATGAGGCTGCTGAGAACATTTATGTATATGTCTTTTTGAACACATGCTTTCATTTCTTCTAGATAAATTCCTAGGGCTGGAATTGCTAGGTCAAATGGCTAGTTTATGCTTAACTTCTTTTTTTGCCTTTCTTATTCGTAGAAAATATTATACTGATACATAATATTGAACATTTTTATGAGGCACATGTGCTGTTTGGTTCTGTGCATCCAACATGTCATCAAGTCAGTGTATCTGGAGTATGGCCTTGAGTATTTATCATTTCTATGTGCTGAATATATTTGAAGTTCTCTGTTGTAGCTATTTTAAAATATACAATGCGTTATTGCTAACTATAGCCGCTCTCCTCTGCTATCCAACATTAGAACACACTCCTTGCATCTAACTGTAAGTGTGTATTCAATGACCAATCTCTCTGTATTCCCTTTTCATACCTGTAGGAGAGGGGAAGGAGGGAAAGGAGCTATGGGGTGGTGGAATTCAGGCCCAGGGATGGCTGTGTCCCAGTCCCGGGACCTGTCCATGTGCTGTGTTGTGTGGACACAGGGACTTTACAGATGTGAGGATGTGAAGGAACCTAAGGTGGAAGATGATCCTGGGTTATCTGGGTGGGTCCAAGGTGGGGTCTTTACAAGGGAAAGAAGGAGGCAGGAGGGAGGGAGGGAGAGAGAGAGAGAGAGAAGTGGGAGAGAGATTTGAAGGTGCTGAGCTCTGGCTTTGAAGTTGGAGGAAGGGGCCAGGAGCCCAGAGCATCCTCTAGAAGCTGGATAAATCCTGGAAATGGATTCTCCCCAGGGCCCTCAGAAGGAGCCTGGCCTGGCTGGCACACTGATTTTGGCACTCTAGGATTCATTTGGGACATCTGGCTACAGACCAGGGAATCAACACCCTGCTCAGCAGGAACCATACAGGAGGGGCTGGGTGTGGCTGGGCCATATTCTCTCCCCCTACACCTTCTTCTCAGAAAGCAGCTGGAGCCCCAGACCCAGGGAGCCTCCCAGAGAAATTCCCAACACAGGACCTGGTTTTCCACCTGAGGCTCAGGATCCAATGGAGAAGTGTTTCCAAAAAATAATGCTTCCTCCAAAGATGGTCAGTAACTTTTTGTGCCAAGCATCTGAGAAAATCTCCATGTCCTAGGGCAGCCAGGCAGTCACCTGTGCACATGTCAGAACCCAAATCCCATCAATAGTGTGGCCGTGGGTAAAACACATCCCCACTTTAAATTATGATGAGATGCCTGGCCTCAGCATCGAAAACACCAATTTCCCTCGAGCAGACTTGTTTAATCTCTTAGAAATGATGGCACACACCAGCCTGAACAACATGGTGAAACCTTGTCTCTAATAAAACTACAAAATTAGCTGGGTGTTGTATCATGTACCTGTAATCCCAGCTACTCAGGAGGCTGAGGCAGGAGAATTGGTTGAACCTGGGAGGCAGAGGTTACGGTGAGCTAAGATTGTGCCATTGCACTCCAGCCTGGGCGACAGAATGAGACTCCATCTAAAAAAACAAAAAAGAGAAAGAAATGATGGAGCAACTACTAACCTTCTTGCACTGGTTCCTGGGGAGCTCAGAGCCTATCTTTTGCAAGTGCCCTGAGCCTCTTCAGGCTTTTCATGTGTGTTTCCTTCCTGCCTTCCTCCTATTTTTCTTACACCTCGAACCTGCTGTCAGGTGAAAAATCAAGGTGGGCCCAAAATTTAAGAGCTCATGAATTTGATGGTGTGGGAGTGTCCTAGACAGTTCAGCCCTTGGGGGTGGGGAGTTGGGCAGAGAGGAAGAAAGCATTCCAGGGGCCAGAGCCAGAAGCAGAGGGACTCCAGGCCCAGAGTAGGATTTCCAGGCTGAGGAAAGAGAGGCCATGGGTGGGGAGAAGGTCCAGATCAGGACAGGGACAGAGGGTGTATCTGGAGGCTCAGCCAGAAATAGCTCCCTCCAAAACACAGGCATCGAGTTGGAGAGTGAGCTGCAAGGAGGAAGGTGAGGTGGGAGAGAATGGAGGGACCAGTGTTCAGTGAGCTGACTCCTCCTATCCTGGCCTAGTTCCCCAGGGGACACACCAGGGAGCCTGTGATCCTCTCTTCTGGGCTGCTTTCCCACTGGTGCCAGGATTCCCCCAACACCACACTGAGAACCCAGGAGAAGCACCAAATTATATGAGAGATAAGAAATGAAGAGAGGGAGCAGGATTTCTGGTTGACAAAGGATGTTTATTGAGGGTTTTCTGGGTACAGGGAGAAGGGCTGGATGGCTTGGGATGGAGAGACCCCTCCTCTGGGATCCTGCAGCTCCAGGCCCCTGTGGGTGGGGTGAGGGCTGGGAACCTATGAACATTCTGCAGGGGCCACTGTCTTCTCCACGGTGCTGTCCATCCATCTATCTATGCATCTGTCCATTTACTCATCTCTCTCTGCATCCATTTACCTATCCACCCATCCATAAATCCATTCTGTCTACTAGGAACTGTTTTGTGTGCTGGGGACATGGTGTAGTCCCCCATGCTCTCACCCCCATCTCTCCCAGGTCATGGCCAACAAGGCACTCCTCATGGTCATGTACAAAGTCCTTCTGCTGGTGTCTCTGCTGGATATGACATGGGGCTGGCCCCTCTTTCCAGTGACTCTTTTCACCTTGGGGTCTGACTCCCCTTTCCTCTTCCCCTGGCATCTGTTTCTCCATGGCCTATGCCCGGCTGCTGACTCCCCCAGACCCCCACCCAGTTCTCTTTCTTTGCCATCTTCACACTCTGTGACCCCCACTATTGCCTACATGGTGAGGTTGGTGTCTATCCCAGCTCCAAACCCTCTCAGCTCCACAATTGCCTGCTGACCATGCCCAGTGAGCTACCCAACAGGACTCTCAAACTAATCACATCCAGAGAAGATGACCACCTTCCCCCAGCCCAGCTCATTTTCCACCTTCAACTCATCACAATGACCAGGGGTGGTCTCACCTCCTCAGCCAGAAACCTGGAGTCCCTGGACTCAGTCACCTTGCCTCCCACACTGAAATGGCTTCTGCGTGCTTAGCTATTGCATCTAGACATTCCTTTTTTCTTTTTTTTCTTTTTGCTTTGAGACAGAATCTCACTCTGTTGCCCAGGCTGGTGTGATCTTGGCTCACTACAACTCTGTCTCCCAGGTTCTAGGCAATTCTGTCTCAGCCTCCAGAGTAGCTGGGATTAATGGCATGTGCCACCACAGCTGGCTAATTTTATATTTTCAGTAGAGATGGGGTTTCACCATGTTGGCCAGGCTGGTCTCGAACTCCTGACTTCTGCTGATCTGCCCGCCAAGGCCTCCCAAAGTGCTGGGACTACAAGCATAAGCCACCATACCCAGTGACATTCCCTTTAAAGCTAAAAGAAGGCTCATTATAATTAAGAAACAATAAAACCACCTTCTGAGACTCCAAAACCACAATAAGAGTGAACTTTATTTATCTGGATTTTAATCTCAATCTCTCTTTGGTACAAGGATGCGGTGTTGAGCTGGGGCTTACTGGGTGCAAGCTCCCTGCCAGGGGTTCAGACCGGAGTGTTTCTACCTTAGAAGCTGGTCTAGTAATTGGTGACTGGTTTTGTGATGTGAACATAAGATCTTTCTTTGCTTATTTGCTTATTTATTTGTTGAGACAGGGTCTCACTCGGATACCCAAACTGCAGTGAAGTGGTGCTATCACAGCTCACTGAAGCCTTGATCTTCTGCGTTCAAGCGATCCTCACACCTCAGCCTCCCAAGTCGCTGGGACCACAGGCATGTGCTGCCATGCCCAGCTATTTTTCTTTTAACTTTTTTTTGTAGAAATGGGGTCTCATCATGTTGCCCAGGCTGGTCTTGAGCTCCTGGGCCTCCCCAAGTGTTAGGATTATAGGCATGAGCCACCAGGCCCAGCGAGATTTTTTCTTTTCTTTTTTTTTTTTTGAGATGGAGTCTTGCTCTGTCACCACATTGGAGAGCAGTGATGCAACCTCAGCTGCCTGCAACCTCTGCCTCCCAGGTTCAACTGACAGTCCTGCCTCAGCGTCCAACTAGCTGAGACTACAGGTGCACACCACCACATCCAGCTAATTTTTGTATTTTTAGTAGAGACAGGGTTTCACCATGTTGACCATTATGGTTTCAAACTCCTGACCTCGTGATCCACCCACCTCCGCCTCCCAAAGTGCTGGGATTTCAGGCCTAAGCCACTGTGCCTGGCCTTTATTTTTTATTTTCAAGAAAAACTTTGTTTTCTGAGATGGAGTCTCGCTCAGTCACCCAGGCTGGAGTGCAGTGGTAGTATCTTAGCTCACTGCAACCTCTGCCTCCCAGGTTCAAGTGATTATCCTGCTTCAGCCTCCAAGTTGCTGGGACTACAGGCACGTGCCACCACGCCTGGCTAATTTTCCTTTTTGTTTTTTTGAGCCTCCCGAGTAGCTGGGATTACAGGTATGCACCACCACGCCTGGCTAATTTTTTGTATTTTTAGTAGACATGGGGTTTCTCCATGTTGGCCAGGCTGGTTTTGAATTTCCAACCTCAGGTGATCCACCCTCCTCAGCCTCCCAAAGTGATGGGGTTACAGGTGTGAGACACCACACCTGGCTTCATTTTTATAATTGTGGTCAAACATACATAGCATCAATATTTCCACTTTACCTATTTTTAAACATACAGTTCATGGCACTAAGTACATTCACACTGTTGGGCGACCTCCACCACCATCCATCTCCAGAACTCTTTCATCTTCCCAAACAGAAACTCTAAACCCATTAACTACAGTCCCCCATTCTTCCTTCCCACACGCCCTGATAACCTCAAATCTACCTTTTGTCTATGTGAATATGCAAGTTCTAGGTATCCCATAAAAGTGGATTCAAATGACATTTGTCTATTTGTGTCTGGCCTATTTCACTAAGTGTAATGTCTTCAAGTTTCATCCATGTTGTAGAAGATTTTTGAAATCAATTTAAAAATAATTAACAATTAAAATCTATTAAGACCTATTCAAAGTAGTCCAGCCAGGTGCAGAGGCTCATGCCTGTAATCCCAGCACTGTGGGAGGCCAAGACGGGGGATCACCAGGCCAGGAGATCGAGCCTATCCTGGCTAACACAGTGAAACCCCACTTCTACTAAAAATACAAAAAAATAGCTGAGCGTGTTGGCATGCAACTGTAGTCCCAGCTACTTGGGAGGCTGAAGCAGGAGAATCACTTGAACCCAGGAGGTGGAGGTTTCAGTGAGCCAAGATTGTGCCACTGCAGTCTAGCCTGGGTGACAGAGCAGGATTCCATCTTAAAAAAAACTTAAAAAAAAAGGTTCAAATGTGGCCTTTGAAAAGCGTGTTGTCTGCCAGTATACAGTATATAAAATGTATGAAAGGTAGCCTGTTCCAGAGTTAAGTTTGTAAAGCTGAGGACCATCTGCAAATACACGGCACGCCCTTTCCCTACACCACAGTATCTTCAAAAACTCTTCCCCACAATCTTCCTTTTTTTTTTTTTTTTTTTTTTTTTTTGAGACAGGGTCTCACTCTGTCACCCAGGCTGGAGTGCAGTGGCATGATCACACCTCACTGCAGCCTCTCCTAAAGCGATCCTCACATCTCAGCCTCCTGAGTAGCTGGGATTATGGGCATGAGCCACTACACCCAGTTAATTTTCTTATTTTATTTTAGAGATGCGTTCCCACAATGTTGCTCAGCTCATCTAGAACTCCTGGGTACAAGCAATCCACCCACCTTGGCCTCCCAAAATGCTCAGATTACAGGCGTGAACCACCACACCTGGCCTCCAATCTCTTCAAATTTCAGAACCTTACCTTTCTATCAATATAACACTACTTCCCTCACAGGATGCATGGTTATCAAGAAAGGCAGGAAGGGTGAAGATTTCTAGCATTTCTCTCTCAGTCCCATTTGGTGCTTACATCTTATTTTGGGTTGCACTTGACGTCTTGACATATGGAATACTTGTCAATTAGGCTTACAACAGCCTTAGAGTGATCATGTGGGTAATCTTGATGAGAAATATGATCATTAAATTCTAACCAAAATGTAGCATCCAAACATAAGACAAATACTTACATGTGATAATTCCTGCATGAAAGAGAGGATAACGGTGCCCACCTCTGATCATCTGTCCCAAACCAAGGCAGTGAAATTTCTGCAAAAAATAAAAAAAAACTAAAGCATGTCGGCCAGTTGCTGGTCTGTGATACAGAAGGCTCTTTCTAGGGGAACCAGAGGGAATGGAGTGTAATTCAAATTGGAAGACTTTTAGAGCCAGAGCTAGCTCACTTATTGAGGCTATACCTTTTAACTCCACTCAACTGCAGAAGTCAGGACTCCTGTTACAAGTGACAGAAACCCAACTCAAACTAGCTTAAGCCTAAAGACAGATTTATGGACTGTCTCATGGAATTCATAAACAAGATAGTTCTGACTATCTCTCAGACCTCATTGGCCTTAAGAACTATATGGAGTCAGAGACTCAAACACCACTCTCTTCTATTGTCATGTCTTCTGTTCTTTGAGATTTGTCCTTTTTCTCAGCATATTCCCGCCAATCCTCTAGTTCACATTAAGATGGAGTGAGTCGGCCGGGGCCGCGGTGGCTAGCCTGGGTAATCCCAGCACTTTGGGAGCTGAAGAATGGGCGGATCACGAGGTCACAGATCGAGACCATCCTGGTAACACGGTGAAACCCCGTCTCGTACTAAAAAAATACAAAAACTTGCCGGGCGAGGTGGCGGGCGCCTTAGTCCCAAGCTACTCAGGAAGGTCTGAGGCAGGAGAATGGTGTAAATCAACACCGGGAGGCGGGCTTGCAGTGAGCTGAGATCCGCCCACTGCACTCCCAGCCTTGGTGACAGAGCGAGACTCTTCTCAAAAAAAAAAAAAAAAAAAAAGATGGAGTGGAGTCTCCCTTTGTCACCCAGGCAGGAGGGCAGTGGCACAGTCTCGGCTCACAGCAACGTCTGTCTCCTGGGTTCAAGTGATTCTCGTGCCTCAGTTTCTGAGTGGCTGGGATGACAGGCATCTGCCACCATGCCCAGCTAATTTTTGTATTTTTAGTAGAGACAGGTTTCCACCACGTTGGCCAGGCTGCTTTCGAACTCCTGACAGGTGATCCACCCACCTCGGGCTTGCAAAGTGCTGGGATTACATACGTGAGCCACTGCGCCCGGCTACTGATGCAATAATAATATTCTTAACTCTGGTTCAAAGACTTTTTGAAGAAGCAGATAGTGAGCATGACAGAATTGAAACTGATTTGGGGAACTGAGTAAAATCTCTATCTAGGTCGGGCGCAATGGCTCACACCTATAATCTCAACCCTTTGGGAGGCCAAGACAGGCAGATAACTTGTGGTCAGGAGTTTGAGACCAGCCCAGCAAACATGCTGAAACCCCATCTCTACTAAAAATACAAAAATTTGCTTGGTGTTTTGGTGTGCACCTGTAATCCCAGCTACTCAGGAAGCTCAGCCATGAGGATCACTTGAACCTAGGAGGTGGAGGATGCAGTGAGCCATGATCACACCACTGCATTCCAGCCTGGGCAACAGAGTGAGACCCTGTCTCAAAAAAGAAAAAAAAAATTCCCATTCATACATAATGAAACCGAAAGATCAAAAGAAAGCAGAATGATTTTTTTGGAGCAAAACACACTGCTTGCTGTCGATAAAAACATTACAGTCCTAACCTTTCCCCCAAGAATTCTGTCAGATAACCTCAAAGTTATCAAAATGAATTGGGATTACCTAAAGATGAAGGACTTAAAGAAAAATATTTGGCCAGGCACGGTGACTAATGCTTGTAATCCCAGCACTTTGGAAGGCCGAGGCTGGTGGATCACCTGAGGTCAGGAGTTCAAGACCAGCCTGGCCAACATCATGAAACCCCGTCTACACTAAACATATGAAAATTAGCCGGGCATGGTGGCTGGTGCCTCTAATCCTAGCTACTCGGGAGGCGGAGGCAAGAGAATCGCTTGAACCCAGAAGGCAGAGGGTGTGCACCTGTAATCCCAGTTACTGTGGAGGCTGAGGCATGAGAATTGCTTGAGTTCAGGAGATGGAGGTTGCAGTGAACTGAGATCTTACCACTGCACTCCAGCCTGGGTAACAGAATGAGACTGCCTCAAAAAAAAAAACAAAAAAAAAGGTGCTATTTTAAGTGTTTTATGATTAAACTTCTATAATTGTCTATTGTACTAAGTTCATTATTTTTATTGTATTAAACTTTAGATTCATGGAGCACATGTGCAGGTGTGTTCCATGAGTACACTGCAAAATGCTAAGGCTTCGGCTTCTGTTGAACCTATCACCCAAACACTGACCATAGTACCCCATAAGTAGTTTTTCAACCCTTTCCCCTCTTTCCCTCCCCACCTGTGGAGTTCCCAATGTCTGTTATTTCCATCTTTATGTCCACTTGAACAAATTGTTTAGCTATTTATTTATTTATAAGACAGAGTCTCGCTCCTTCACCCTGGCTGAAGTGCAGTGGCACCATCTCAGCTCACTGCAATGTTCGCCTCCCGGGTTCAAGTGATTCTCATGCCTCATCCTTCTGAGTAGCTGGGATTACAGGCAGGTGCCACCACATGGGGAAAACTTTTGCAATTTTAGTAGAAATGGGGTTCCACCATGTTGGCCAGGCTGATATCAAACTACTGACCTCAAGTGATCCACCTGCTTTGCCCTCCCAGAGTGCTGGGATTATAGGCATGAGCCACTGCACCTTGCCTATTTTTCAATAATACTTAATTTTCTTTCATTTTGCTAATAATTTAGAGTACAATTGTATAATGATGTTAACGTTTTTTGGGGGGTGGGACAGGGTCTGACTCTGTCACCCAGGATGGAGTGCAATGGCTCAGCCATGTTTCCCTGCAGCATCAAATTCCTGGGCTCAAGTGATCCTCCCACCTCAGCCTCCTAAACAGCTGGGACCACAGGCATGCACCACGATGCCCAGCTAATTTTTTTATTTTTGTGGAGACAGGGTCTTGCTATGTTGTCCGGGGGATGTCAAATTCCTGAGATCAAGCAATCTGCCCACCTTGGCTTCCCCAAGTGCTGGGATTAGAGGCCTAAACCACCATCCCTGGCCTAATAATGTAGAGTCTTACTTAATGCTTCATAGTATGATTTTTAAAGTTTGTATTTCAAGTGTATTTTAATATGTAGTTTGATCTTTTGAAACACATTTGAATTCCTAATAGATTATAAAATACTAGTTGTGCCCAGGAGGCAAAGGTTGCAATGAACAGAGATCAAACTGCTGCACTCCAGCCTGGGTGACAGAGAAAGACGCCAGCTCAAAAAAAAAAAAAAAAAATAGTTGTGTTGGGTTCAAACCAGAGAAGCAGAACCAGTAGGAAAGATACACAGATTCAGATATACATAAACATATAGTGACACACATCTGCATAGATATAGAAAGGGATGGCTTCTAGCCAGGCACAGTGGCTCATGCCTGTAATCCCAGCACTTTGGGAGGCCGAGGCAGGCAGATCACCTGAGGTCAGGAGTTTGAGACCAGTCTGGCCAACATGATGAAACTCTGTCTCTAATAAAAATACAAAAATTCACCAGGCGTGGTGGTGTACGCCTGTAGTTCCAACAAATCAGGAAGCTGAGGCAGGAGAATTGCTTGAACCCGGGAGGCAGAGGTTGCAGTGAGCCGAGATCACGCCACTGCACTCCAGCCTGGGTGACAAAGCTAGACTCCGTCTCTAACAAACAAACAAACAAAAAACTATATACAGACATACATCTAGATAGATAAATAGATTGGTAAAAGTTTGGCTTCTGCATTTGTGGGGTTGGCTAAGCAAGCCCAGAGTCCACAGGACTGGCCGTCAGGAAATGACAATCACCGGCGGGCTGGAGCCGCAAAGGCAGTGCCAAAGCTTGTTTTTCACAGGCACTCAGGAAGAAAGATCCAGAGGGAAGGGAGCACAATTGTCGATTCAACTGCTATTTGAAGTCTGTGCTCCAGGAAGTCCTAAGCCCTCTCTTTTTTAAAAAAAGAAACATAAACATTTTGGCTTGTGGTGCCACAAGCTGTAGTCTCAGCTGCTCAGGAGGTTGAGGCAGGAGAATTGCTTGAGCACAGGAGTTAGAATCTAGCCTGAGCAGCATAACAAGACTTTGGTTCTAAAAAGCATGTAAAAAATAGTCTGGCCACAGTGGCTCATGACCATAGTCCCAGCACGTTGGGAGGCTAAGGTGGGTGAACTGCTTGAAGCCAGGAGTTCAAGACCAGCCTGGCCAACATGGTGAAACCCCATCTCTACTAAACATACAAAAATCAGCCGGGTATGGTGACGTATGCCTGTAATCCCAGGTACTTGGGAGGCTGAGGTGGAAGAATTGCTTGAACCTGGGAGGCAGAGGTTGCAGTGAGCTGAGATCTCACCATTGCACTCCAGCCTTGGCAACAAGAGCAGAACCCCACCTCCCAAAAAAAATTTTTTTCTAATGAAAAACTTTTTGGAGATAAGGGGTTTTGCCCTGTTGACTAGGCTGGAGCACAGTGGCACAGTCACACCTTACTGCAGCCTCAAACTCCTGGGCTCAAGCAATTCTCCCTCCTCAGTCTTCCTAGCAGCTGGGACTGTAAGTGCATACAACCATGCTGACTAATTAAAAGAAAAAAAAAATTTAGAGAGATGTGGTCTCACTATGTTGCCCAGGCTAGTCTCACACTCCCGACCTCAAGATCTTCCCACCTTAGCCTCCCAAAGTGCTAGGATGTGAGCCAGCATCCCTGGCCCCAGTACCTATACTGATACATTATTATTAACTAAGCTTCATCTTGATTCAGATTTCTTTAGTATTTCCCATAATGTCCTTTTCCTATCCCAAGATCTCATCCAGGAGACCGTATTATGTTTACTTCTTAAGTCTCCTCAGGATTGCTGGAGTGCAGTGACTCCATCTTGGCTCACTGCAACCTCCGACCACTGAGTTCAAGCTATTCTCCTGCCTCAGCCTCCCCAGTCGCTGGGATTACAGGCATCTGCCACCATGCCCAGCTAATTTTTTTTTTTTTTTAATTTTTTGAGAGGGAGTCTCCCTCTGCCCCCCAGGCTGGTGTACAGTGGGGCGATTTTGGCTCACTGCAACCTCTGCCTCCCGGGTTCAAATGATTCTCCTGCCTCAGCCTCCGAAGTAGCTGGGNTATATATATTTTTTTCTTAAAATAGGGTATCCCAGTCATGCACAGTAGCTCACATCTATAATCCTTGCACTTTGGGAGGCCAAGGCAGGTGATTTATCTGAGGTCAGGAGTTCAAGACCAATGAGGCCTACATGGTGAAACCCCATCTCTACTAAAAAAAAAAACACAAAAAATTAGCTGGACATGGTGGAAGGTGCCTGTAATCCCTGCTACTCGGGAGGCTGAGGCAGGAGAATCTCTTGAACTTGGGAGGCGGAGGTTGCAGTGAGCCCAAGAGTGCACCAGTGCCCTCCAGTCTGGGCTCCTACAGAGTGAGACTCCAGCTCAAAAACAAATACAAACAAAAAAGGCAGGGTCTCCCTCTGTTGCCCAGACCAGAGTGCAGCGACGCAATCATAGCTCACTGTACCCTTGACCTCCTAGGCTCAACTGATTCTCCTGCCTCAGTAGCTGGGAATACCAGCATGTATCACCATGCCTGGTGAATTTTTTAATTTTTTGTGCTGATGGTCTCACTATGTTGCCCAGGCTGGTCTTGAACTCTTGACCTGAAGTGATCCTCCTACCAAGTCCTCCTTACAAAGAGCTGGGATGACAGGCGTGAGACACTGCACCAGGCCCCCCGAAGCTGCCTGTTCCTTGAGTACGATGTGTAGCAACAGGAGCTAGAGTGAGAGCAGCACTGTGGGGAAGGGACAGGACTGCCATCCTGAGCTATGTGACCTTAGGCCAGACCCCTCTTCTCCAAGTGAGACCAACCACATGAGTGATCTCGGGAGCCCGTGCCTGCTCAGACCGGCTGGATTTAACTTTGTAGGTGGATGGGTACCTGTGAAGGTTTAGAGATGCTGGAAGAACCTTTTTTCCTGGGAAAGCTTTCCAAATAGGGAACAAACAGCCATCCCAGGCCCCGCTGAGGGAGGATCCTACCAGAAGCCCTTACCACTGCCTCACTCCACACCTGTGGTGATGGTGATGTCATCGATCTAGGTAGTTTGTGTCATGTACAGAAGCACAGACTGCTGCAGTCTCATGTAGTTGAAGAAGTCAAAGTCTGTGTTCTGGACAAAGTAACCCTTGGGATACCTAGGGTGGGAGGACTGTGGTTCGCTGGGCCCTTGCCGTGGGTCTTTTGCCCTCAGCTCACTTGCCTCCCCAGATGCAGGGCCTCCTCTCTGTGAAGGCTTATTTTTAAATAATTCTTAATTTTCTTTCATTTTGCTAATAATTTAGAGTATAATTATATAATGATGTTAACATTTTTTGGGGGGTGGAACGGGGTCTTACTCTGTCACCCAGGCTGGAGTGTAATGGCTCAATCATGCTTCCCTGCAGCCTCAAATTCCTGGGCTCAAGTGATCCTCCCACCTCAGCCTCCCAAACAGCTGGGACTACAGCCACGCACCACCATGCCCAGCTCATTTTTCTATTTTTTTGAAGACAGGGTCTTGCTAGGTTGCCCTGGGGGGTGTCAAATTCCTGATCTCAAGCAATCTGCCCGCCTTGGCTTTCCAAAGTGCTGGGATTACAGGCATAAACCACCGTCCCTGGCCTAATAATGTAGAATATTACTTAATGTTTCATAATATGATTGTTAAAGTTTGTATTTGAAATATATTTAAATATGTAGTTTGATCTTTTGAAAAACATTTGAATTCCTAACAGATTATAAAATACTAGTTGTGCCCAGGAGGCAGAGGTTGCAATGAACAGATCACACTACTGCACTCCAGCCGGGGTGACGGAGCAAGACTCCAACTCCAACGGTGGCTCACACCTATAATCACAACACTTTGGGAGGCTGAGGCAGGTGGATCACCTAAAGTCGGGAGTTCAAGACCAGCCTGACCAACGTGGAGAAATGCTATCTCTACTAAAAATACTAAATTAGCCAGATGTGGTGGGGCATGCTTGTAATCCCAACTACTTGGGAGGCTGATGCAGAAGAATCACTTGAAACCAGGAGGTGGAGGTTGCAGTGAGCCGACATCTCGCCATTGCACTCCAGCCTGGGCAACAAGAGTGAAACCCCATTTGAAAATAAAAAAAATTTTTTTTGTATTGAAAAATTGGACCAGGCTGGAGCACAGTGGCACAGTCACATCTCACTGCAGCGGCAAACTCCTGGGCTCAAGCAATTCTCCCTCCTCAGCCTCCCTAGCAGCTAGGACTGTAAGTGCATACCACCATGCTGACTAACTAAAAGAAAAAAAAAAAAGTTAGAGAGATGTAGTCTCGCTATGTTGCCTAGGTCTCATACTCCTGACCTCAAGATCTTCCCATCTTAGCCTCCCAAAGTGCTGGATGAGAGCCACCATCCCCAATCCCAGTAAACCAATACTGATACATTATGATTAACTAAGGTTCATATTGATTTAGATTTCTTTACTATTTCCCATAATGTCCTTTTCCTGTCCCAAGATCTCATCCAGGAGACCATGCTATCTTTAGTTCTTAAGTCTCCTCAGGATTGCTGGAGTGCAGTGACTCCATCTTGGCTCACTGCAACCTCTGACCACTGAGTTCAAGCTATTCTCCTGCCTCAGCCTCCCCAGTTGCTGGGATTACAGGCACCTGCCACCATGCCAGCAGTGCAGTGGGGCGATCTTGGCTCACTGCAACCTCTGCCTCCCAGGTTCAAATGATTCTCCTGCCTCAGTCTCCCAAGTAGCTGGGATTACAGGTGTGTGCTGCCATTCATTGTCTTGTCTTGTCTTTTTTTTTCTTTTGGAGACAGAGTTTGAGATGGGGTTTCACCACATTGGCCAGGCTGGTCTAGAACTTCTGGCCTCAGGTCATCCACCCACCTCAGCCTCCCAAAGTGCTGGGATTACAGGTGTCAGCCACTGTGCCCAGGCTATTCTGCACTTCACTTGCAAAATATTTTTCCCTTTACAATAAATTGCTCTATGCTGCATCACCTTTGCTGTGTGATTCTTATTTAAATTCTTTATTTATTTTCATTATTTATTCTTTTTGAAACATGGTCTCACTATGTTGCCCAGGCTGGTCTCAAACCTTTGAGCTCAAGCAATCCGCCCACCGTGGCCTCCCAAAGTGCTGGGATGACAGGCATTAGCCACCACACCCACCCTAAATTCTTTGAAACTAACAACTGCGGCCCCACAACAGCTGTCAATCATTGTACCACTGCCATCCAGCCTGGTTGACAGTGTAAGCCCTCATCTCACAAAAGGAAAAGATATATTAAAATAAATAAATAAATAAATAATTTTTTTTTTTCCTTAAAACCAGGGTATCCCAGTTATGCACGGTAGCTCACACCTGTAATCCTTTCACTTTGGGAGGCCGAGGCAGGTGAGTCATCTGAGGTCAGGAGTTCAAGACCAACCAGGCCTACATGGTGAAACCCCATCTCTACTAAAGAAAACCCACAAAAATTAGCTGGGCATGGTGGAAGGTGCCTGTAATCCCTGCTACTCGGAGGCTGAGGCAGGAGAATCACTTGAACTTGGTAGCCGGAGGTTGCAGTGTGCCCAAGAGTGCACCAGTGCCCTCCAGTCTGGGCTCCTAGAGAGTGAGACTCCAGCTCAAAAACAAATACAAACAAAGAAGACAGGGTCTCCCTCTGTTGCCCAGACCAGAGTGCAGTGACGCGGTCACAGCTCACCGCACCCTTCACCTCCCATGCTCAACTGATTCTCCTGTCTCAGCAGCTGGGACTACCGGCACACATCACCATGACTGGTGAATTTTTAAATTTTTTGTGCTGATGGTCTCGCTATGTTGCCCAGGCTGGTCTTGAACTCTTGGCCTGAAGTGATCCTCCTACCAAGTCCTCCTTACAAAGAGCTGGAATGACAGGCATGAGCCACCGCACCAGGCCCCCCGAAGCTGCCTGTTCCTTGAGCATGATGTGTAGCAACGGGAGCTAGAGTGAGAGCCAGCACCATGGGGAAGGGACAGGACTGCCACCCTGAGCTATGTGACGTTAGGCCAGACCCCTCTTCTCCAAGCGAGATCAACCACATGAGTGATCTCGGGAGCCCGTGCCCACTCAGACAGCCTGGATTTTAGCTTCGTAGGTAGATGGGAACCTGTGAAGGTTTAGAGATGCTGGGAGAACCTTTTTCCTGGGAGAGCTTTCCAAATAGGGAACAAACGGAGCCACCCTGGGCCCCGCTGATGGCGGATCCTACCAGAAACTCTCACCTCTGTCTCACACCACACCGGTGGTGACGGTGATGTCATCAATGTAGGTAGTTGGTGTCGTGTGCAGAAACAAAGGCTGCTGTAGTCCCGCATAGTTGAAGAAGTCAAAGTCTGTGTTCTGGACAAAGTACCCCTTGGGATACATAGGGTGGGAGGACTGTGGTTCGCTGGGCCCTTGCCATGGGTCTTTTGCCCTCAGCTCACTTGCCTCCCCAGATCCAGGGCCTCCTCTCTGCGAAGGCCACCCTGTCCCTCGCAGGAAGACCACAGGGTGAGGCAGGAAGGTGTGTGCACACAGTGGAGGCAGGATGGTACTCACTTGGAGTTGAAGGTCATGTACCGATGGTGGCTGGTGGCACGGTGGGGGGCGAGCGTATTGTTGATGGCAACAGTGATGCAGAGGCGGGAGGGCAGGGGCCCCACCTGTAACAGGCTGCTGCTGTCAGTCTCAAAGGGGAGGTAGCCCCTTCATGCTCTAGCGTGTCAACCCCATTCACCCACTGCAGACATAGGAGATATGGGGAGTGGGTGGCAGGTCAGGGCATGAGGAGGGGCTCTGCTATCGGGCACTCCCTCACATAACCTGCAACATGGGGCTCAGGGACCTGCCAGCCAGACGGGAAGAATGACATGTTGGCCAGGCTGGTATCGAACTCCTGACCTCAAGTGATCCACCTGCTTTACCCTCCCAGAGTGCTGGAATTGTAGGCATGAGCCACTGCACCTTGCCTATTTTTAAATAATACTTAATTTTCTTTCATGTTGCTAATAATTCAGAGTACAATTATATAATGATGTCAACTTTTTTTGGTGGGTGGGACAGGGTCTCACTCTGTCACCCAGGCTGGAGTGCAATGGCTCAGTCATGCTTCCCTGCAGCCTCAAATTCCGGGGCTCATGTGATCCTCCCACCTCAGCCTCCCAAACAGCTGGGACTACAGCCACGCACCACCATGCCCAGCTCATTTTTCTATACTTGTGGAGACAAGGTCTTGCTATGTTGCCCAGGGGGATCTCAAACTCCTGAGCTCAAGCAATCTGCCCGCCTTGGCTTCCCAAAGTGCTGGGATTATAGGCATAAACCACTGTCCCTGGCCTAGTAAAGTAGAATTTTACTTAATGCTTCATATCATTTTAAAAGTTTGTATTTGAAATGTATTTAAATATGTAGTTTGATTTTTTGAAAAACATTTGAATTCCTAACAGATTATAAAATACTAGTTGTGCCCAGGAGGCAGAGGTTGCAATGCACAGAGATCAAGCTGCTGCACTCCAGCCTAGGTGACAGAGCAAGATGCCAGCTCAAAAAAAAAAAAAAAAAAAAG
>NW_016804891.1:73669-82411 GCF_001698545.2 Rhinopithecus bieti
TCAAAAAAAAAAAAAAAAAAAAAGCAAAAGTTAGCTGGGCATGGTGGCACACATCTATAATCCCAGCTATTTGGGAAGCTGAGGCAGAAACGTCACCTGAGCCTGGGAAGTCGAGGCTGTAGTGAACCGAGATCGAGCCACTGTACTCCAGCCTGGGCAATCGGAGTGAGACCCTGTTTCAAAAACAAAACAAGCCAAGTCCATGCACTCATGCATGCCTGTAATCCCTGCTACTCAGGAGGCTGAGGCAGAAGAACGACTTGAACCCAGGAGGCCGAGGTTGTAGTGAGCCAAGATCTCACCACTGTCCTCCAGCCTGCGTGACACAAGAAAACTCCGTCTCAAAAACAGAAAAAGAAAACCACAATTTGGGTAGGTAGATATCTGGTTCCCTGAACTATCCAGGTATGGACAGCCCTCCCATTGGGCTGGGACTAGGCACTGATCTCGCATAGCACACGCCCACCCATCTGCCACCTGCCAGGGTCTCCTTCCCAATCCAGCCCAGGGCAACCAGGGGGCACTCACTTGATGTAGTAGCAGGCAGATTCCAGGTAGGACGCAGGCTCTCTTGGGCAGACCACATCACCATGGCGGGGTGAATCTGGTCTGTGCGCAGCAGTTCTTCCATCACCCACATGTAGTGATGCATAGACACGTTGTTGAAGAGCTGCCAGGGGGCCAGGAGGGAAGGGACAGAGGGTCATGGTGTGGCCCACAGGCTGGCCAGGCAGAGCAGCTGTGCGGTGGGGACTCATAGCAGCACCAGGCCCACAGCGGGACACTCATCAATGACCACACTCCCATACCGGTCACACATCTGCAGCATCTCTTCCCCGTAGGGATAGTGGCTGGTGTGGAAGACGTTGGTGTCAAGGCAGCGAAGCAGGTTGAAGTCCTTCACCAGCAGCAGTCGAAGTCCTTCCCTCGGATCTAGGGGACAGCAGAGCCCAGTGACCCGTCCCTGTCGAAGCTGCACTTTCTCCAAGAGCCAGGACCCTGGAGAGCCACGCCATGAGCCCCCTCTCCAGTCCAACCACCAGCTCCACTGCAGGGTCGTTTGGAGCCATTTGCCTTATCACCCTGAGCTGCCACAGGGAAGCTCATTTGCCTCATCGGCCTGAACTGCGGGACACAGGGAAGGCAAAAGTAGAAGGTGACCAGAAGTAGCCCCCACGAGGACCCAAGAGCCCCAGTGCGTGTCTACATTCTCATGCTTCTTGACTCCGTGGAAATAGAAAGGTTTCCCGTTGATGAGGAACGGGCTCTCGGTGACAGCCACAGTGCGGATCCCCTACAGAGAGTGTGCAGAAGTTAGAAAAAGGCTCCAGTGATATCTGTGCAGTCAGCCGCACCTACAACACCAAAGCGCCAGGTGCGACCACCCCAACAGCCTGAGCCCCACCTGGCCTGGCCTGCCCTGCAGCAGGAAGACCCCCAGTGCACCTCAGCAGCCGCCTCTGGGCCTGCAAGCAGAGAAGCAGCAATCAGAGGCTCTGCCCTTTCCTGGCTGACCTTGGGACCTGCCCTTCAATATCGGGCCTTCTCCTTGACCAGACTAGGTGGCTCATGCCTGGAATCCCCAGTCTTTGGGAGGCTAAGGCAGTAGGATCACTTGAATCCAGTTCAAGACCAGCCTGGGCAACAGAGTGAGACCCCAACTCTACAAAAAACATTTTGTTTTGAGACAGTCTCACTCTGTCACCCAGGATGAAGTGATCTCAACTCACCACAGCCTCTGCCTCCCAGGTTCAAGCAATTCTCCTGCCTCGGCCTCCCAAGTGGCTGGGATTACAGATGCCCAGCAAATTTTCATATTTCAGTAGAGATGGTGTTTCACCATGTTGGCCAGGCTGGTCTCGAACTCCTGATCTCAGGTGATCCACCTGCCTCTGCCTCCCAAGATGTTGGGATTGCAGGCATGAGCCACTGCTCCCGGCATGTTTTTCTGAATTTTAAAAAAACATTTTTTGGGGCCAGGTGCCGTAGCTCATGCCTGTAATTCCAGCCATTTGGGAGGCTGAGAGGGGTGGAACACATCAGGTCAGGAGTTCAAGACCAGCCTGGTCAACATGGCAAAACCCCATCTCTACTAAAAATACAAAAATTAGCCGGGTGTGGTAGAACACGTCTGTAATCCCAGCTACTTGGGAGGCTGAGGCAGGAGAACTGTTTGAACCTGAGAGGCAGAGGTTGCAGTGAGCCAAGATCATGCCACTGCACCACTCCATCCTGGGTGACAGCGCAAGACTCTGTCTCAAAAAACAAAACAAAACAAAAACACGCTTTTGACCAGGCACAGTGGTCACACCTGTAATCCCAACACACCAACACAGGGAGGCTCAAGTGGGAGGATGGCTTGAGCCCAGCAGTTCAAGATCAGCCTGGGTAACATAGGGAAACCACATCTTCCCTAAAAATAACAAAAATTAGCTGGGCATGGTGGTGCTTGCCTGTAGTCCCAGCAACCCCAGGTACTTGGGAGGCTGAAGAGGGAGGATTGCTCGAGCCAGGAGTTTGGAGCTGCAACAAGCTATGATCTTCAGGCAGAGCAGGTAGTCAAGGAAGTGACCGTTTCCTTCAGAAGTGCCAACCACGGCACTGAGACGTGTGATGTGTGAACAAGCATGTACAGCTACAACCCATGTGCAGCCAGAAGACGACCCAGAATGTGCTTAGAGTAACACCTCTCCCAGCTCCTTAGGAATTCATCATGGAAGACTCCCAGAAAGGGAGTTTCTCCACTGATAATCAGTGCTCTCTCATCCTTAGCAGCAGCCTGCCCTGATTTCTTTCTCAGGGTGAAGGGCATATTTTGTACTTCACTGTGTTTTTTGAGATGGGATCTCACTCTGTCACCCAAGCTGTCTCAGCCTCCCAAGTACCTGGGATTACATAATTGAGTGTTGCAATCTCAGCTCACTGCAACCTCCACCTCCTGGGTTCAAGCAATTCTCCCATCTCAACCTCCCTAGTACTGGGATTGCAGGCACATGCCACCACACCCGCCTAATGTTGTCCAGGCTGGTTTGAACTCCTGAGCTCAAGTGATCCACCCGCCTCAGCCTCCAAAAGTGCTGGGATTACAGGCATGAGCCACTGTGCCCAGGCTATCCTGCACTTCACTTTCAAAATACTTTTCCCTTTACAATAAATTGCTGCATCACCTTTGCTGTGTGATTCGTATTTAAATTCTTTATTCTTTCTGAAACAGGATCTCACTATGTCACCTAGGCCGGTCTCGAACTTTTGAGCTCAAGCGATCTGCCCACCGTGGCCTCCCAGAGTGCTGGGATGACAGCCACCACACCCAGCCTAAATTCTTTGAAACTAACAACTGTGGCCCCAAAACAGCTGTCAATCATTGCACCACTGTCATCCAGCTTGGGCAAGGCCTCATCTCTCAAAGGAAAAAGATATATTTAAAAAAATTTTTTTTTTTTTTTTCTTAAAGACAGAGTATCCCAGTCATGCATGGTGGCTCACACCTGTAATCCTTGCACACTGGGAGGCCGAGGCAGCTGAGTAATCAGAGGTCAAGAGTTCAAGACCAATCAGGCCTACATGGTGAAACCCTGTCTCTACTTAAAAAAATACAAAAATTAGCTGGATGAGGCGGAAGGTACCTGTAATCACAGCTACTCGGGAGGCTGAGGGAGGAGAATCACTTGAACTTGGGAGGCGGAGGTTGCAGTGAACCCAAGAGTACACCAGTGCCCTCCAGTGTGGGCTCCTACAGAGACTCCAGCTCAAAAACAAATACAAATAAAAAAGACAAGGTCTCCCTCTGTTGCCCAGACCAGAGTGCAGTGATGCGGTCACAGCTCACTGCACCCTTCACCTCTCATGGTCAACTGATTCTCCTGCCTCAGCAGCTGGGACTACCGGCACACATCACCATGCCTGGTGATTTTTTTAATTTTTGTGCTGATGGTCTCACTATGTTGCCCAGGCTGGTCTTGAACTCTTGGCCTGAAGTGACCCTCCTACCAAGTCCTCCTTACAAAGACCTGGGATGACAGGCGTGAGCCACCACACCAGGCCCCCCGAAGCTGCCTGTTCCTTGAGCACAATGTGTAGCAATGGGAGCTAGAGTGAGAGCAGCACTGTGGGGAAGGGACAGGAATGCCACCCTGAGCTATGTGACGTTAGGCCAGACCCTCTTCTCCAAGCGAGATCAACCACACGAGTGATCTCGGGAGCCCGTGCCCACTCAGACAGCCTGCATTTTAGCTTCATAGGTGGATGGGAACCTGTGAAGGTTTAGAGATGCTGGGAGAACTTTTTTCCTGGGAGAGCTTTCCAAATAGGGAACAAACAGAGCCACCCTGGGCCCCGCTGAAGAAGGGTCCTACCAGAAGCCATCACCACTGTCTCGCTCCACGCCAGTGGTGATGGCAATGTCATCAATGCAGGTAGTTGGTGTCATGTACAGAAGCACAGACCGCTGCAGTCCCACATAGTTGAAGAAGTCAAAGTCTGTGTTCTGGACAAAGTAACCCTTGGGATACCTAGGGCAGGAGGACTTTGGTTCGCTGGGCCCTTGCTGTGGGTCTTTTGCCCTCAGCTCACTTGNCGTGCTTAGAGTAACACTTCTCCCAGCTCCTTAGGAATTCATCATGGAAGACTCCCAGAAAGGGAGTTTCCCCACTGATAATCAGCACTCTCTCATCCTTACCAGCAGCCTGCCCTGATTTCTTTCTCAGGGTGAAGCGCGTATTTTGTACTTCACTGTGTTTTTTGAGATGGGATCTCACTCTGTCACCCAAGCTGTCTCAGCCTCCTAAGTACCTGGGATTACATAATTGAGTGTTGCAATCTCAGCTCACTGCAACCTCCACCTCCTGGGTTCAAGCAATTCTCCCATCTCAACCTCCCTAGTACTGGGATTGCAGGCACATGCCACCACACCCGCCTAATGTTGTCCAGGCTGGTTTGAACTCCCGAGCTCAAGTGATCTACCCGCCTTGGCCTCCCAAAGTGCTGGGATTACAGGCATGAGCCACTGTGCCCGGGCTATTCTGCACTTCACTTGCAAAATACTTTTCCCTTTACAATAAATTGCTGTATGCTGCATCACCTTTGCTGTGTGATTCTTATTTAAATTCTGTATTCTTTTTGAAATAGGATCTCACTATGTCGCCCAGGCTGGTCTCGAACTTTTGAACTCAAGCGATCCACCCACCGTGGCCTCCCAAAGTGCTGGGATGACAGGCATTAGCCACCATACCCAGCCTAAATTCTTTGAAACTAACAACTGCGGCCCCAAAACAGCTGTCAATCATTGCACCACTGCCATCCAGCCTGGGCAAGGCCTCATCTCTCAAAGGAAAAAGATATGTTAAAAAAAAAATTAAAAGTTTTTTTTTCTTAAAGACAGGGTATCCCAGTCATGCACAGTGGCTCACATCTGTAATCCTTGCACATTGGGAGGCCGAGGCAGCTTAGTAATCAGAGGTCAAGAGTTCAAAACCAATCAGGCCTACATGGTGAAACCCTGTCTGTACTTAAAAAAATACAAAAATTAGCTGGATGAGGTGGAAGGTACCTGTAATCCCAGCTACTCGGGAGGCTGAGGGAGGAGAATCACTTGAACTTGGGAGGCAGAGGTTGCAGTGAACCCAAGAGTACACCAGTGCCCTCCAGTCTGGGCTCCTACAGAGACTGTAGCTCAAAAACAAATACAAATAAAAAAGACAAGGTCTCCCTCTGTTGCCCAGACCAGAGTGCAGTGATGCGGTCACAGCTCACTGCACCCTTGACCTACCATGCTCAACTGATTCTCCTGCCTCAGCAGCTGGGACTACCGGCACACATCACCATGCCTGGCGAATTTTTTAATTTTTTGCGGTGATGGTCTCGCTATGTTGCCCAGGCTGGTCTTGAACTCTTGGCCTGAAGTGATCCCCCTACCAAGTCCTCCTTACAAAGAGCTGGGATGACAGGCGTGAGCCACCGCACCCAGCCCCCCGAAGCTGCCTGTTCCTTGAGCACGATGTGTAGGAACGGGAGCTAGAGTGAGAGCAGCACCATGGGGAAGGGACAGGATTGCCACCCTTAGCTATGTGATGGTAGGCCAGACCCTCTTCTCCAAGTGAGATCAACCACATGAGTGATATCGGGAGCCCAAGCCTGCTCAGACAGCCTGGATTTTAGCTTCGTAGGTGGATGGGAACCTGTGAAGGTTTAGAGATGCTGGGAGAACCTTTTTCCTGGGAGAGCTTTCCAAATAGGGAACAAACAGAGCCACCTGGGCCCCGCTGAGGGAAGATCCTACCAGAAGCCGTCACCACTATCTCGCTCCATGCCGGCGGTGATGTTGATGTCATCGATGCAGGTAGATGGTGTCGTGTACAGAAGCACAGACTGCTGCAGTCCCGCGTAGTTGAAGAAGTCAAAGTCTGTGTTCTGGACAAAGTAACCCTTGGGATACCTAGGGCAGGAGGACTGTGGTTCGCTGGGCCCTTGCCATGGGTCTTTCGCCCTCAGTTCACTTGCCTCCCCAGGTCAGGGCCTCCTCTCTGCGAAAGCCACCCTGTCCCTGGCAGGAAGACCACAGGGTGGGGTGGGAAGGTGGGTGCATGCAGTGGAGGCATGGTACCCATTTGGACTTGTCGGTCACGTATGGACAGTCCGTGGTGGCAGGGTGGGGGGGTGAGCATGCCGTTGATGGTGACAGTGACGCAGAGGCGGGAGGACAGGGGCCCCACTGGGAACAGGCTGCTGATATCAGCCTCTAAGGAGAGGTAGCCCTTTTCATGCTCTAGCGTGTAGAAACCATTCACCCACTGCAGACATAGGAGATATGGGGAGGGGGTGGCAGGTCCGGGCATGAGGAGGGGCTCTGCTATCGGGAACACCCTCACATAACCCGCAGCATGGGGCTCAGGGGCCTGCCAGCCAGATGGGAAGAATGACATCCCAGTGGGGTAGATCAGGCCACCTATCCCCCTACACAGGGCACAGCCCCCAGGGCAGGGTAAGGCCCCCCCCCCATCATACCATTCCAGGAGACAGGCTGTGGGTGGAATCTGAGGGTCCCATGCTGTTCAGCAGCTGTGCCCACTCACCCGCCCTGCCTGCTCCTGGTCACACTGATCACAATGGCATAGAAGTAGGCACTGCCAATCCTCAGCACCACTCTTGTGTACAGGTCCTGGATCCATTGCTTCAGCAGGGTCACCTCCCATTCATACCACACCCAGCTGACAAAATGCCCAGTCCTGGCTGATGTCATTGAAGATGGAGAGAACCGGTATGTCCAAGGTGGGGCCCGACTGCAAAGAGAAGGGCTGGGCTCAGCTCCTAGGCCCCTAAAGGGATCCAGGACCAGCGTGCTGCACAGCTGTGCCCCCAGGCCTAGCACAAGCCCTGACACATGGCGGGGACTCCTGGTGGAAAAGAGAGAGAACTTGCTGATGACAGGTCAACTGCCAGGGCAGGTTGTACACCTGGGCCAGTGGGGCCCGGAGATCCTTGTTGGAGCGGATGGGACCCAGTATCTCCTGAGACAGGGGTGAACACGGGGGCACATCCCAGCCCCAGGCAAGAAAGTTCAGACCTGTGACTAAGAAGCAAATGACCCACAGCCTGTCACAGGGAGGAAGGCTGGTTAGGGGGATGGGGCAGCTCTGTTTAGGACCCTGTGAGTGAGGCCCACGCTGGCAGCCAGCCCTCTCCTCTCTTTCTCTTGTACTGAATACCACAAAGTCAGAAACAGAGGATGTAGGCTGGGCATGGTGGTTCACACCTGTAATCCCAGCACTTTGGGAGGCAGAGGCAGGCGGATCACAAGGTCAGGCGTTCGAGACCAGCCTGGCCAATATGGTGCAACCCCATCTCTAATAAAAATACAAAAATTAACTGCGACTGGTGGCGGGTGCCTGTAGTCCCAGCTACTCAGGTGGCTGAGGCAGGAGAATCGCTTGAACCCAGCAGGCGGAGGCTGCAGTGAGCCAAAATCGTGCCATCGCACTGCAGCCTGGGTGACACAGCGAGACTCTCTCTCAAAAAAAAAGAAAAAGAAAAAGAGGATGTAGAACAGGCAAACGTGGCCAAGACCTCATCGGATCCCACTTCTCTGCTGACCACATTCAAGTCAGGAGGGCAACAGGGGTAGCGTTCTTGGCCTGATGTCACTGTCTGTCCTCTATCTGAACCCTGAACACCAAGCTACCTTCCCCCCTCAGCAGAGTTGACCTCAGAATGTCTAAACTGTTCCCTCCTCCCGATCCCTGGGCCCAGCTCTGTGCAGGGCCTGCCCCTCAGGCCTCACCAGTGTCTGGTGGCTCATGCCTGTAATGAGCGCTTTGGGAAGTCAACGTGGGAGGATGGCTTGAGGTCAGGAGTTCGAGATCAGCCTGGAGAACGTACTGAGACTCTGTATCTTAAAAAACAAAACAAAACCAAAAACTTGGTTTTTGTTTTGAGACGGAGTCTCAGTCTGTCGCACAGGCTGGAGTGCAGTGGCGTGATCTCAGCTCACTGCAACCTCCCCCTTCCTGGTTCAAGCAATTCCCCTGCCTCTGCCTCCCAAGTAGCTGGGATTACAGGTGCTCATCACCACGCCCGGCTAATTTTTGTATTTTTAGTAGAGACGGGGTTTCACCACGTTGCCCGGGCTGGTCTTGAACTCCTGGCCTCAGGTGATCCGCCCGCCTCGGCCTCCCAAGGTGCTGGGATTACAGGCGTGAGCCACCAAGCCCGACCAACTTTCTTTTCTTTCTTTCTTTTTTTTTTTTT
>NW_016804891.1:82680-94280 GCF_001698545.2 Rhinopithecus bieti
AAAAAAAAAAAAAAAAAAAAAAATTAGAAAGGACACTGCCCGGGCTCAGCCTTCGCCTCCGGACGCTGCTGGACAGGAGCGCTTCCTCCTCCTCCCTCCTCCTTCGCCCTGGCCCTCCGGGTCCCCCTATTCCCCCCGGTACCCCCGTCCTCCAACCCCGCGCCCCCAAGCCCGTTGACCTTTAACCTCCTCCGGGCCCCCAGCTCCGGGGCACTCAGGTGAAGGACGGTGCAGGGCACCGGGGCTTACGCCATTCCCAACGCCGGGCTTCCGGGCGCCTCTCGCAACGGTCGCCGGTACCTCTGCTCCTGGAAGCCCAGGCGTCGGTTTTCCGAGAAGTCGGCTTGGAAGCTTCAGAGGCCATGGAGCTCCTTGCGCTCCCGCGACGCGCTCTCCCTGGTGTACAGCATCCAGCCCAGCAGCGCCTGCGGGCAGCCACATAACAGCGGCCCCAGAGCCGCCCAGGACACCGCCACTAGTCAGGTCATACTTCCCGCTCCCTGTCTTGGCAGCCAGTCTGAGGGGATGAGAGCGGCGCGCTGGAAGCCTTGCGGGCCTGTCGCGTGACGCGCCTGCGGCGTGAGGCGCGTGAGGCCGTCAGCGCCATGTTTGTTAAGGGCAAGTGCCAGGCCTGTAGGGGCGGGGCGGGGCCAGGCGCTGCCCAATAGGAACTGTGGCTGGAATCCAGGGCTAGGCCTTTGGGGAAGCGGGACCCCCATCCTCAGCTCCAGCCAAGAAGGGCGTCGTCTGCTCTCCATCCCAGCAGAGGCTGGACGATCCAGGGCGGCAGGCCAGGACAGAACCCCTGAGATTGGTGGCCTCACCCTTTCTTCAAGGGGCACCTCCACTTGATTTCCCCAGCGGGAATTGGAGCAGGCCCCAGGGGAGCCTCTTCCATGACTGCTGGATGCAGCCTCTTGCAGGGATGCACCTCCTTGGGAGGCGTTCGTAGCCTTGACACTGGACCTCTGGGATCCCGACCCTAACCAAGGGGACAGGAGCTCCTTCTTAGCTTTTAAGATACATGAAGACACAGGGAGAGAGGCCAAGTGCAGTGGCTCACGCCTGTAATCCCAGCACTTTGGGACGCTTAGGTGGGCGGATCACTTGAGGCCAGGATTTCGAGACCAGCCTGGCCAACATGGCGAAACCCCCTCTCTACTGAAAATACTAAAAAAAAGATAAAAATAAAAAAAACGGAGCCAGGCATGATAGCAGGCGCCTGTAATCCCAGCTACTCAGGAGGCTGAGGCTGAAGAATCACTTGAACCCAGGAGGCGAAGGTTGCAGTGAGCCAAGGTCACACCACTGCAGTCCAACCTGGGTGACAGAGCAAGAATCTATCTCAAAAAAATAATAATAATAATTTTCAGGGAGAAGGTGCCCTACGGGATCCCACTTTACTCCAGTAGGGAAGGCACCATGTGGAAGGGTAGAGGAAGAGATCTGGAGACAGTAAAAGAGACATAGGTTTATTAAGGGGACTTCCACACAGGTGCAGTGGCTGTGGCTGGACATGAGAACCACTACATTTGTAAAAAGCATGCAGCTTCCATAACATTTTCACTTAGCATCCTTGACCTGTTACTGGTGGAAGGTATCCTAGTTCCCACTGATGAATCCATACACAACTGAAACAACCTCAATTCTTGCCTCCTCAGAAGAAAGAATTTGACTGAGGGTCATAAGGTAGAAACCAGATAGAGGCAAGTTGCAGAGCAGGAGTAAAATTTTATTAAAAAGCAGGCCAGGAACGGGCGTGGTGGCTCATGCCTGTAATCCCAGTGCTTTGGAAGGCTGAGTCGGGTGGATCACCTGAGATCAGGAGTTCGAGACCAGCCTGGCCAACATGGTGAAACCATGTCTCTACTAAAAATACAAAACTTAGCTGGGCGTGATGGTGAGTGTCTGTAATCCCAGCTACTCAGGAGGCTGAGGGAGGAGAATCTCTTGAACCTGGGAGGTGGAGGTTGCAGTGAGCTGAGATTGAGCCACTGCACTGCAGCTTGGGCTATAGAGTGAGATAGTATTAAAAAATGGTTATTAAAAACTTTAGAACAGGAAGTAAAGGAAAGAAGGAAAGTACAGCTTAGAAGAGGGCCAAACGGTGGACCTGAGAAACCAAGTGCCCAGCTTGACCTCTTGACTCAGAGTTTCACAGGTTGGCATCCTTTCAGGATCTTGCCACACCTGATTCCTTAGCTTGGGGCTCTGAACACACTTTCTTCTTTCACCATAAAGTCATTCTGTGGGTACACATCAGTTACGGCTGTCGAGTGCCTCTGCCATACAGAGGGGTCCCTCTGGTCCTCGGAACCTGGACTGGACACAATTGTTTGTACGATTACTCCCCCACCCCTTTTCTCATCCTCGCCAAATCCACCTTCTGAGAATGGACCTTAATACTGGAAATGGAGTCCCCAGCATAGTGAAAATCAATACATTCTAGAAACTGACAAGGCCTAAAGGCTTTTCCCCAAATGTTTATGGTTTTTTTCTTATTTTCTTTCTTTAAAATTTTACTTGTATATTCCTTTGGTGAAATGCTTACATGCTTAAATTAGGATATAGTTCACTGTTTATGAGGCAGCTTTAGGCCACATTTAACAAAAGTAAGAACAGGTAGGATGCAAAAGTTTATACAGTATGTAAAAATCAGTAATTCAGGATGGGATTAGTGGCTCACACCTGTAATTCCAGCACTTTGGGAGGTAGAGGCAGGAGGATGACTTGAGCCCGGGAGTTTGTGACCAGCCTGGACAATATAATGAGACCAGGGTCTCTACAAGAAATGCAAAAAAACAAACAAAAAAAAATTACGCCGGTGGTGTGCACCCACCTATCATCCCAGTTACATGAGAGGCTAAGGCAGGAGCATTGATGAAGCCCAGGAAGTAGAGGTTGCAGTGAGCCAAGATTGTGCCACTGCACTCCAGCCCAGGTGACAGAGCGAGAACACATCTCAAACAAACAAACAAAAAAAGAAAAGCAAAGAAAGAAAATAAGACTAAAGGGTGCCAGAGAAGATGCCTTCCTTTTTTTTTTCTTTGTTTTTTGAGTCTTGCTCTGTCACCCAGGCTGGAGTGCAGTGGCCCGATCTCAGCTCACTGCAACCTCCACCTCCCTGGTTCAAGTGATTGTCCTGCCTCAGCCTCCTGAGTAGCTGGGATTACAGGTGCTCACCACCACACGCAGCTAATTTTTGTATTTTTAACAGAGACAGGGTTTCACTATGTTAAACAGGCTGGCCTTGAAGTCCTGACCTCAGGTGATCCGCCCGCCTCGGCCTCCCAAAGTCCTGGGATTACAGGCGTGAGCCACCACACCTGGCCAATTCAAATATTTCTTCAGTTTACAGTTGGCAAGAAAGCAAAGCTTTATCTAAAACCTTGGGGTCAGCAGAAGGGGTGTTAAGTTTTTGCCTGTGAGTGTGATTCCCTCCAGGCCCCTCAGGAAGAAATTTGGAACAAAGAACACCAGTGAGAGTTCAGTCCTCGGTTGACCCTTATCTGAGGTGGAAGGGAAAGCTGTCACCATTTTTCATCCGGTGGAGATCTGCACTTCCGAAAAACAACTTAGGGACATTTGTCAATATGTTATCTTTATTTTCTATAGGGGATCAAATATCTTGTGGCCCTAACCGACTTGGGCAGCTATTGTTCTGAGCTATTATTACCTTTTCTTTTCTTTTCTTTTTTCTTTTCTTTTCTTTTTTTTTTTTTGAGAGGGAGTCTCGCTCTGTCTCCCAGGCTGGAGAGCAGTGGCCCAATCTAAGCCCACTGCACCATCCACCTCCCGGGTTCAAGCAATCCTCCTGCCTCAGCCTCCTCAGTAGCTGGGATAACAGGCATCTGTTATCACAGCCAGCTAATTTTTGTATTTTCAGTAGACATGGGATTTCACCATGTTAGCCAGACTGACCTGGAACTCCTGACCTCAGTTGATCTATCTGTCTCGACCTCCTGAAGTGCTGGGATTACAGGTGTGAGCCACTGCACCCAGCCAATTACTACCTTCTTCTTACCTAGTTGCTAATTTACTTCTCAAGAATAGCTAGGTGCCCAGAATTTCCCTTGAAGGCTAATGTGGTTCGGGTATATACTGTCCAAATCTCATGATGAGATGTGATTTCCAGCCAGGCTCAGTGGCTCACACCTGTAATGCCACCACCTCCTCCTCCTCCAATTCCTCCTCATCCTTCTCCTCCAACTCATCCTCCTCCTGCAACTCCTCCTCTTCCTCCAACTCCTCTTCCCCCTCAACTCCTCCTCCTCCTCCAAGTCCTCCTCCTCCAATTCCTCCTCATCCTCCTATTCCAACTACTCCTTCTCCTCCAACTCCTCCTCCTCTTCCAAATCCTCCTCCTCCTCCTCCAACTCCACCTCCTCCTCCTCCTTCAACTCCTCCTCCTCCTGTTTCTTTATCCTCCTCCTCCCCCTCCTTCATTTCTTTTTCCTCCTCCTTTTCTTTTCTTCCTCCATTTCTTTTTCCTCCTCCTTCTCCATTTCTTTTTCCTCCCTCTCTTCCTCCTCATAGGCATGAGCCACTACACAAGGCCTGGCTGTTTGTTTCCTTCTCCTCCTCCTCCATTTCTTTTTCCTCCTCCTCCTCCATTTCTTTTTCCTCCTCCTCCTCCTCCTCCTTACAGCACCAGCCACCACGACTGACCTGGCTGTTTCCTTTTCTTCCTTTCCTCCTCCTGCTCTTCCTCTGCCTCCCAAATTGCTGGGATTACAGGCCTGAGCCAACACACCTAGCTATTTCTTCTTCTTTTTCTTCCTCTTCCTCCTCCTCCTTCTTCACTTCATTTTATTTTATTTTCTTTTTGATGTGAAGTCTTGCTCTGTTGCCCAGGCTGGAGTGCAGTGGTGTGATCTCGGCTCACTGCAACCTCCACCTCCTGGGTTCAAGCCTCCCAAGTGTCTGGGATTACCAGCGCCCGCCACCATACCAAGTCAAGTTTTGTACTTTTAGTAGAGACGGGGTTTCACCATGTTGGCTAGGCTGGTCTCAAACTCCTGACCTCGTGATCTGTCCACCACCACTTCCCACAGTGCTGGGATTGCCCCCTTGGTGTTTTTTGTTTTGTTTTGTTTTCCTTGAAATGCAATTTCACTCTTGTTGCCCAGGCTGGAGTGCAATGGCGTGATCTTCCCTCACTGCAACCTCCACCGCCCGGGTTCAAGTGATTCTCATGCTTTAGCCTGCCGAGGAGCTGGGATTACAGGCCCTTGTCACCACACCCGGCTAATTTTTATATTTTTAGTAGAGACAAGGTTTCTCCATGTTGGCCAGGCTGGTCTTGAACTCCTGACCTCAGGTGGTCCGCCCTCCTTGGCCTCCCAAAGTGCTGGGATTACAGCTGTCAGCCACTGCGCTGGGCCTACAGCTCATTTCTTACCACAGAAATCTTTGCACCTCTCCACAAAATTGCCATCAGGGATGTCTCCAGAAACCATTCATCCCAGGTGCCACGCAGAGAAGAGCTTCTTGTTCTCCTTTTCCCTTTACCTCTTCCCTCTCACCTCATCTTGTTCATTCACTCATCCTTTTTCCATTCTCACTTTTAAGCTTTAACCTTTCAAAAGCCTGTCTTTCCCTATAAGTAATGTATTGTAACTCCTGCCATCACCATATCCTTCTCCAACCCACCAAACTGCCAACGATGGTAAGTCCATAAACTAAGAAGAAATGGGAAACATTCATTGCAAACTTGGCAGCCTCTCAGTCACCCAACGTAACAGCACAGATCTTCTGGTCTTTGAAGACCCTTTTTTTTTTTTTTTAAGACAGGTGTCACTCTGTCACCCAGGTTCAGATGCAGTGGTGCAATCACAGATCACTGCAAGCCCCAACTCCTGTGCTCAGGCGATCTGCCTGCCTCAGCCTCCCAAGCACCTGGAACTACAGGAACACACCACCACACCCAGCTAATGTGCCTATTTATTTTAGAGATGGGGTCTTGCTCTGCTTAACAGGCTGGTCTCAAACTCCTGGCTTCAAGGGATCCTCCCACCTTGGCCTCCCAAAGTGCTGAGATTACAGGCATGAGTCACCATGCCCAGTCTGAAGATTTTTAAATGTTGCCATATTCAAGATGCATTGAAACTCACCTGTGTTTGATGAGCCTGCTTTTGCAAGTGAGTAATACAAAACACACTGAAATACCTTAGGCTTCTCAGGCTTTGTACCTTCCTCTGGAATAATCAGTGTATCCCAAAAGTAAATCCCTAATGAGGTCCAGTTTTTCCTTCCTCCTTGACTATGAAATAGACAAAAAAAGGGCAAGCTAGCCATTTCCATCTCACCATAGGAGACTGTCCTGTTTGCTTTTTGACTGTATTTGGGAAGCGGGGGCCTGACTGCTTTCCTACTTCCTAAGCACAACTTCCTTTACCTAGAAAATCCTCAGCATGACCTACATGGATTAAACCAGCTTCCTCACTTTGTTTCCAATATTCTTACAACCAAAATATCCAGAAAGAGCAAGGCAACCTGAAAAACTGAGGACGGGTACCTCATCCCATGAGCCAAACTGCCACTTACACTGATTAGTCATGAAATTGGCAAAATTCCAGATGAGTTCTCCAACCACGTATTTTCTGCATGTTTGATCCAGACCTAGATGGTACTGCCCTAGCAGACAGTTCTAGTAGTCTTCACTGAACATCAGAGATGGATCCTGGAATTCAAGGCAAAGAGAATTTAAGAATCAGAACTGGCAGAATTGCAAATGTTAGATAAAAAATAAAGATCCACTTGATGGTGATGAAAATATCTGACCTCACAGGGGCTGTAGTGACTGCAGGACTCACTGATGCTAGGGTAAAGACAGCCAGGGAATGATCTAACCCAGAATAAAAAAGGAGGTTTAAAAAAAAAAAACATGGCCAGGAGTGGTGGCTCACGCCTGTAATACCAACACTTTGGGAGGTTGAGGCCAGACAGATCACAAGGTCAGGAGATCTAGACCATCCTGGCTAATACAGTGAAACCCCATTTCTACGAAAAATACAAAAAATGAGCTGGGCATGGTAGCAGGTTCCTGTATTCCCAGCTACTCAGGAGGCTGAGACAGGAGAATGGTGTGAACCTGGGAGGTGGAGGTTTCAGTGAGCTGAGATCATGCCACTGCACTCCAGCATGGGTGACAGAGTGAGACCCTATCTCAAATCAGTAAATAAATGTATGTATGTATGTATGTATGTATGTATGTATGTATGTATAATGAAATTGAACCAGGCTGGGCATGGCAGCTCAGGTCTGTAATCCCAACAGTTTCGGAGGTCAAGGCAGGAGGATCACTTGAGCCCAGGAGTTCAAGACCAGCCTAGGCAACACAGTGAGACCCAGTCTCTACAAAAAGTTTAAATATTAGCCAGGTATGGTGACGCATGCCTGTGGTTCCAGTCACTAGGGGCGCTGAGGAGGGAGGATCATTTGAGATGCAAGCATAACCCCCATTGTGCACGCTGGGGAGGCCCCAAAACATCAAAGGAGTTCTCTAGGGTCTCACAACTGCTAGGATAAAGGTTGTTTGACCCAGCACTGTCTCCTCAAACCTGGGCCCTGGTTACATCCAGATCTTCCCAAGGTGCTGAAGGGGCACACTTTGGCATAATGGTGAAAGGTAAGGAGTTGATCGGGGAGGGTGAGTGGCCAGAAGCCCAGAGAGGCCTTTGAGTAGGTCTTATGGAAAGGAGGAGCTTACAGGATGGAACCTACAAGATGTGACCTCACTTCCTTGCTGACAGATCCCCAACAGAACCTAGAATTCTGGTAACTAGGCACCCACATTCTAGAGACAGCCTCATTTCCAGCTTAATTGGTAGTCGACACTCGAGAGAACAACATGTTCTCCTGCTGTGTCCCGACTTGCTGCCAACCTCCTCGTCACAGAAGAGGCCAAAATGAGACTGTTTCCCGAGAATATAGACATTGGTTCAACCCTCACCCTCGATGCCTCTGGCCCTTTACCAGAAGGCACCCACAGGTAACACAGGGCCCAGGGCAGGCCCGTCCAGGCCAGGCCTCAACTGTGCCCATTAGGGCAGTGCTGAGGCCCTCCACATGTGTTTGGGGGAAACAGGAGAAGAGGGGCCCCCCTGGACAGGAGCAGGTAGGTTGTCGGGGGTTTGGAGCCTGATCAGTATGTCAGGTTCACAGCCCAGGCCGTGCCTTCAGGATGGGAAGGTGAATGCCAAGGACACAGTTTGTCTGCTCAGATCTGAATCATCCCAAGACCTCAAGCTTCATCTGTCGGAGACCTCAACCTGCTCTGGCTGGAGGTCTATGCAGAAGCTCCCAAGTGCCAAATCCTGTTGGGGAAGAGGGCACCAGGGAGGAGTTCTAATGGGGGTGTCCCACTATGGGATCAGCCAGACAGGCCACTGACACCTCTTCACCAGGTTCTCGGGCACTCTCTTTGCAGAGCTGCACACAGCAGATCAAGCAGGAGCTGTTGGATGGATTCCATTTCTCCATCTTCTTCAAAGAAGGGCAGGGGCCCCCTGATACCAACCACGGCCAGTGCTGGTCTGGGGTGAGATTGGGCACAGAAGGGTCTCCACAGACAGGGACTCGAAAAAACCAGGGTGGGCCCAGGATTCAGACACGAATATGGGGACTCCCTAGGCTCTGTCCTAGGGCTTTCCCACTTGAGTGAGCCTCTGTCCTCTCCCAAAGGAATCTGACTACTGTTAGTCCCCAGTGGCAACTTGGTTACCAGCAAATTCCCTTTCACCTATCAGAGAAAGGTCAGAGAAAATCCTTCTGTTTTCACTTTCTGCTATGCCAGGAGTATCTCAACATGTTGCTACAAGAATTGAGTACAATGGTAACACTGTAGCAACGTCCTCATACTGTTATCATTTTAACTCCCCACCCTAAGTGTATCTCCGGCAACAGGCAGCTCCCCTGCCCTGCCAGACCTCCTCCAGGACTTAAAATTCAACACTTCTACACAAACAACTTGTTGGGGGGGGGGGGTGATTACAACAAAAGAAGGTGAAGCTACTCTATGCATCTGTGTTTAAAGTGTCATCTCAGAGAACTCATCCCTGCAGGCGCACAAGGTAGGAGCTGCACCCTCGCATGTCACTGTAATATTCCTTAAGGGAGGCCATGTTTCACCACAGGTCAGCCTCTCAGTGCCGGTGGAGCCTGTCATGATAAAATTTCCTTTCTAGGCAGCCTTTCTGCAGGGAGCATAATACTGTGTGTGTCCTAATAGGCTGGAGCAGTTTCCCAGGGCTACCATAACATGCACGCTGACTGAAGGGCTTAACCACAGAAATCTGGTTCCTCACAATTCTGGAGACTGGAAGCCCAACGTCAAGCTGTCAGCCTGGGGTGGTTTCTCTGGGCCTCTCTCCTTGCCTTGGAGATGGCTGATTTCTATCTTGGTCAGCACAGGGTCTTCTCTTGAACTTCTCTGTGCGCTGACCACCTCTCCTTGTAAGAACCCTAGGCATATTAAATTAGGGGACACCCTAATGAACTCACTTCACCTGAATTGCCTCTTGGAGAACTCTGTGTCCAAACACAGTCACATTCTGAGTTTTTGGGGTTTAGAATAGAAACAGTTACATTTGGGAGAGGGGACACAATTCAACCCATAAAATATACAAATCCCCTGCAGAAGACACACACCCGGGAAAGGGATATCTGCGTGAAAGGATGTGCAGATACCAAGTTTCAACAGGTGTAGCCAGTTGACTTTCCAAAAGGGCTCCAGCTGTTCACAGGGTCACCAGCAGCCTCTGAAGGTACCTGCTTCTCTGAACACATCCTCCCCTGAAAACTAACGTGCTCTTAACTTTGTGCCAATCTGCTGTCTGTGTGGCAGAGAAAATCACCTTGTTTCATTTCCAGTTTCAAACCTACATTTGAGTAACCTTTCCCCGTTTCAATACCTGCCTGCGTTTTCTCTTCCACGAGTCGCCTGGCAGATCCTGGGCCTTGGGGTGAGCTTCCTCCCACCCTGGAGTCTTCCGGCATTTTCCCCTTGGCCAGGGCTGGGATGGACGTAGTTGTTTCTCCAGACTCATGTTGATGTTAAAGAACAAAAACAATCACATCCCTTTAAGTCAAAGGGTTCTTCTAGAGCGTCTTGTCCTACGTACTGTCACTAAAATGAGGAGAGGACAAGACCTCCCCAGGCCTTTCCCCTCCATATCAGAAGTAGAGCCTCAGGTGGCGTAGAGGGAATTTCATCCAGTCCTCCCTGTGGAAGGTGCTCTCTTCTGACCCGGGTGCTGCTGAGCAAGCATTTGACATCCAAAAGCCCGCATCTCCTCTTCTCCACCATGAGGGTGATTTTTGAGGATTGCAGGGATGATGCTCTTCATGCAGGCTGTTGATATAGAGGGTGCTGTTGCCCCACAGCTGACATTCACCATGCCGATGCCTTGGAGGCATGAATCATTTTCTCCTTCTCCATCCTCACATGCAATTTTACCTTGAAAGCCTAGAACCCTTTTCACCATGGGCACCCAGGTTTTCTCCACACACACAAGTCCCTGAAGGGTTGGTTCTTCTAGATGTGAGTTCCACATCCCGATCGTCTGGTGGTTCATGGTGTTACCACTGACTCCCATGTCCCTCCTTGTCCCCCAGTATGAAAATGAGATCTGCAGGATGCCAACTTTCCAGCCCAGCACAAGGGAGAAGCTTTTGGAGTCCCTGGTTCCAGCCTTTCTAACTAAACCCATCTCCTCTTGTGCCACCTGCCTGGGTCCCTCCTGGGACTTTATCACCATGCCATACTTTTTGGAACTACTGGTTAGAAGGTGAGTGTCCATCTCCTCCAAGGCACCGAGGTCCCTCTGTCCCCTACTGGCTGTGTCTTGAAGATGCAGCTCTTGGAGCCTCTGTTGGCTCCTCTGGAACAAGGAGTAGTGAGAAGATGAACCTCACAGGGTTCTTGTAGGGATTGAATGACCTAAGACATGGCAAACAAAAGGGTCCCTAGAGCCTAAAACTCTGGACAATCTGCTGTGGGTGCTGTGATTCATGTTTACTACTTTTCTCTTCCCCCTCACTGAAGCAGCTCTCAGCATTCTGCCACAATGGCCCATATCTCTTGCTGTTTGGAAAGGCACATAGAAAGCAAGTCCGTGATGGCATTGGTAAAGGATGTCTGAGATTCCTTCTGGCTGGACTTTCTCCTTGTCACAGAAGAGGGGTCGCTTGGTGCTGAAAAAGGAGCCACAGGCCCACTCAGACATCTAGAGAGGCTCATTGGGGTTCTCCAATGGTTGGGGTTCACTCATTCAACACATACATACAAAACACCTCATTTGTGCATCATCCTTCTTGTGGCTTGGCATAATTTCATAAACAAAGCAGATGACAATCCCTGGGCCTCAATTCTACTCAGAGTCAGGTGCTCACAGTACACACAATAAACAAATCATATCTACAGAATGTTAGAGGGGAAACCCTCATGGCCTCCTCTACGTATGGTGGCATCCTCCCAGATTCTGACTAGAATGACGGAGCCCAGCAACAAGTATAAACTGGGGAGATTTAGAGTTCTGTAGGGTCTCTTTACCCACAAAACATGGGGGGAATCATGTGGATTCTGGCTGGAGAGAGAC
>NW_016804892.1:0-1139 GCF_001698545.2 Rhinopithecus bieti
TATACACACACACACACATATACACACACACACATATACACACACACACACATATACACACACACATATATACACACACACACATATATACACACACACACACACATATACACACACACATACACACACACATATACACACACACATACATACACATATACACACACACATATATATACACACACACACATATACACACACACACATATACACACACACACACACATATATACACACACACACATATACACACACACACATATATACACACACACACACATATACACACACACACACACACACACATATATATGATAGAAGAAGGAAAGACATCCAAAGTTGTAGGTGACCTAGATTGGACACATATAGTTGCCTCTTGTTGTCGGTGGGGGATTTGTTCCAAGACCCCCCTCAAATACCAAAAGCCATGAATGCTCAAGTCTCTGATACAAAGTATTGCATATAACCTATGCACATCCTCCCATGTGCTAACTCGGGAAGACCACGAAGAGCCTGTGTTCTCTTTAATATTCATTTTATTCTACATTTTAAGGCATTTGCCTCAAAACCCTGCAAGGTTACTCATCACTGCCAAATTGGAGACTGTGAGATTCTTCGGAAGAACCATTCATATTACAAGTTTATATTCAAATGTCAGTCACTGAGGGATTTTTGGAGGCAGTCTGACTTTTTAATGATCGCCATTCTAACTGGTGTGAGATGGTGTCTCACTGTGGTTTTGATTTGCATTTCTCTGATGGCCAGTGTTGATGGGCATTTTTTCATGTGTCTGTTGGCTGCATAAAGGTCTTCCTTTGAGAAGTGTCTGTTCGTATCCTTTACCCACTTGTTGATGGGATTGTTTGATTTTTTTCTTGTAAATTTGTTTAAGTTATTTGCAGATTCTGGATATTAGCCCTTTGTTAGATGGGTAGATTGCAAAAATTTTCTCCCATTTTGTAGGTTGCCTGTTCACTCTGATGGTAGTTTCTTTCGATGTCCAGAAGCTCTTTAGTTTAATTAGATCCTATTTGTCAATTTTGGCTTTTGTTGCCATTGCTTTTGGTGTTTTAGTCATGAAGTCCTTGCCCATGCCTATGTCCTAAATGGTATTGCCTAGGTTTTCTTTCAGTTTCTTT
>NW_016804893.1:0-1264 GCF_001698545.2 Rhinopithecus bieti
AACCGCCCCAGTGTAACCCTGGCCCGTCCCGGCGCTCGTATCCTCTGTCCCAGCTCCAAATCCCCGCTCTAGGTACCGCCCCCAGCGTGTTCTCGCCCCATCCGGTGCTCCACGTCCCCAGGCCGCGCCCCCGACGAGCCCCCGCCCCTCGCCCCCCGCGCTGCCAGTCTCACCGCGTCCCAGTGATCGTATTCGTAGCGGCGGCGGCGCAGCTCGGGCTCCAGTTCTCGGCTCAGCGTCTCCTCCTCGGCCGTGCTCAGGAAGCCAGGCTGCACCACGGCCGCGTCCCGCAGGCGGTTCAGCACGGAAGGGCCCGAGCCTCGCACCCAGCTGGGCCCTGGCAGCGTCCGCAGCGCCAGCAGCCCAGTCCCGGCCATAGCCCCGGACCGGGGTCATGGGAGAGGCCAGGGTTGGGGAACGCCTCCGCCAAAAGTCATTGGCTGTAGCTGCGCCAGACCCCTCCAGCGATTGACTTCACTCGGAGTCCCGCCTCTCCCTCATGTCTATTGGTTGTTGCTAGACTCGTCTTCGACAAGCTATTGGCTTCCTTCCAGAACCCGCCTCCTCTCGAGCTTATTGGGCGCCACCTCCTGCCTGGTTTACACCATTGGCTGAGTCGGAAGTCAGTCTTTAGCCTAGCACCGCCTCTTTAATGATTAAAGAGAAAACGTACAACCTAGGGGTTGCTTGACCAAGACCCCACAAGGGGATATGGGCAGTACCTGGTCTGAAGTCTGGAGGTCAGGGGGGCTGGGGCCAAGGCCACAGTTATGGAGTCGACTAGGGCTAGAGGTTAAGGGCAGAGTACAGTGAGGCCAAGATGAGGGTCCGGAGTGAGGGGACTGACGTCAAGGCCACGATTATGAGTGTGGTGGGGCCAGCTATTCAGAGTTAGGGCTTACGGTAAAAGGTCAAAGCGAGGCTTCATTCATTTCCCTGTCTCCGTATTACTTTGCTTTAGGTTTGAAAATGGCATTATGGTTGTCTTTTTGATTCCTCGGCCGGGCGTGGTGGCTCACGCCTGTAATCCCAGCACTTTGGGAGGCCGAGGCAGGCGGATCACCTGAGGTCAGGAGTTCGAGACCAGCCTGGCCAACATGGTGAAAACCAGTCTCTATTAAAAATACAAGGCCAGGCGCGGTGGCTCAAGCCTGTAATCCCAGCACTTTGGGAGGCCGAGACGGGCAGATCACGAGGTCAGGAGATCGAGCCCATCTGGTCAAACACGGTTAACCCCCGTTTCTACTAAAAAATAAAAAAAACT
>NW_016804894.1:0-2133 GCF_001698545.2 Rhinopithecus bieti
GGCCACATTTCCCAGCCCACAAATCTGAGTACAGGACACAGTCCCTGAGGGTCTATAATAGCCACAAATATATTAAAATGTAATATTTTCTAGCAGAGGCTCTACCGTATTGTTTGACTCCCATCCACCCACTACCACCCCAACTATGAATGGCAGAATCAAGACCTCCACATTCTTGAAGGCCCACATCGTTTCCCTTCCTGTTGCCATGTTACCTGATCCTGCTGTTTTCAGTAATGGTGACAGAATCCAGGTAGGGTAATCCAGATTGGCCATGCAATAAGATAATTCCAAGATGTCTATGGCTGCAGGACAGATTGTGATACTCCACTCTGTTCATACCCATATCTCTCTGTTCACACTCATATCATGATATCCCCACCTCCCAACCCCCACCTTGGGTCACTGTGGTTTGCATGTCATATCTCAGGACTTCTGGTAACCAAAAGTGGATGCTGAAGTAGGACAAGAGCTGAATCTGGAACCAGAGAAATCTATGAGTCTGTAACATTGGAAAACGTTGTATGCTATGACTTTTCTAATTGACAGGTTAAGAGTAATCGACATATTAAAAATAAAAATTTCCCACATCTACATTGTGCTTTGTGGTTTATAAAATACTTCAATGAGCACTTTTCTCCTTTGCTCATCAGAATAGTTAAGTAGCTTCATTTGAGGGAAACAGTGCTGAAATATTAAACAGAAATTATCTTCATCAAACTTAAATATGTATTATTCCTCCACACATATACAATAATCATTTATGTCGCAGCTCCCAGGGTGAGTGACACAGCAGATGGGTAATTTCTGCGTTTTCAACTGAGGTACTGGGTTCATCTCAATGGGGCATGATGGACAGTTGATGCTGGTCCACGGATGCAGCCTGACCAGTGAGAGTTGAAGCAGGGTGAGGCATCACCTCACCTGGGAAGCACAAGGGAGAAGGGCATTCCTTTTCCTAACCAAGGGAAATTGAGACACACAACACCTGGACAATCGAGTAACTCCGACCCTAATACTGCACTTTACCAAGGGTCTTAGCAAATGGCACACCAGGAGATTATATCCCACACCTGGCCTGGAGGGTCCCATGCTGCACAGAGCTACCCTCATTGCTAGCACAGCAGTTGGAGATCTAACCGCAAGGCAGCAGTGATGCTGGGGGAGGGGCGCCCGCCATTGCTGAGGCTTAAGTAGATAAACAAAGCCACTAGGAAGCTCGAATTGGGTGGAGTCCAAAACCTCTCAAGGAGGCCTGCCTGTCTCTGTAGACTCCACCTCTGGGGACAGGGCATAACTAAACAAAAAGGAGCAGAAATCTCTGCAGATTTTAAAGTCCCTGTCTGACAGCTTTGAAGAGAGCTGTGGTTCTCCCAACATGGAGATTGAGATCTGAGAATGGACAGACTGCTTGCTCAAGTGGGTCCCTAACCCCTGAGTAGCCTAACTGGGAGACATCCCCCACTAGGTGCAGACCGACACATCACATCTCACATGTCTGGGTACACCCTGAGACGAAGCTTCCAGAGCAAGAATCAGACAGCAACACTCGCTGTTCAGCAATATTCTATCTTCTGTAGCCTCCGCTGTGGATACCCAGGTAAACAGGGTCTGGAGTGGACCTCAATTAAACTCCAACAGACCTGCAGCTGAGGGTCCTGACGGTTAGAAGGAAAATTAACAAACAGAAAGGACTCCCACACCAAAACCCCATCAGTATATCACCATCATCAAAGACCAAAGGCAGATAAAACCACAAAGATGGGGAAAAAGCAGTGCAGAAAAGCTGGAAATTCAAAAAATCAGAGCACATCTCCCCCTCCAAAGGAACGTAGCTCATCGCCAGCAATGGAACAAAGCTGAACAGAGAATGATTTTGACAAGTTGAGAGAAGAAGGCTTAAGTCGATCAAACGTCTCAGAGCTAAAGGAGGAACTACGTAACCAGCGCAAAGAAACTAAAAATCTTGAAAAAAGAATGGATGAATGCATAACCAGAATAATCAATGCAGAGAAGACCTTAAAAGAACTGATAGAGATGAAAACCATGACATGAGAACTACATGAAAAATGCACAAGCTTCAGTAATCGACTCGATCAACTGGAAGAAAGGGTATCAGAGACTGAAGATCAA
>NW_016804894.1:5842-7455 GCF_001698545.2 Rhinopithecus bieti
GACCCAGCCATCGCATTACTGGGTATATACGCAAAGGATTATAAATCATGCTGCTATAAATACACATGAACAGTATGTTTATTGAGGCACTATTCACAATAGCAAAGACTTGGAATCAACCCAAATGTCCATCTGTGACAGACTGGATTAAGAAAATGTGGCACATATACACCATGGAATTCTATGCAGTCATAAAAAAAGGATGAGTTTATGTCCTTTGTAGGAACATGGATGCAGCTGGAGACCATCATTCTCAGCAAACTATTGCAAGAACAGAAAACTAAACACCACATGTTCTCACTGATAGGTGGGAATTGAACAATGAGATCAGTTGGACACAGGAAGGGGAACATCACACACCAGGGTCTGTTGTGGAGAGGGGACAGGTGGGAGGGATAGCATTAGGAGATTACCTAATGTAAATGACTAGTTAATGGGTACAGCACACCAACATGTCACATGTATACATATGTAACAAACCTGCACGTTGTGCGCATGTACCCTAGAACTTAAAGTATAATAATAAAAAAATTAAAATATAATAATAATAATTACCTCTGTCACGCAATCTAGTGTGATAAAAAAAAGTTAAATAACAGCTACTTTGCACCACAAGGCATGAAACACTAAGCTTCTTATCTTTTAGGACGGATAATATTAACTTTATTTTACAAGTAAGGAAACCAAGTCTGTATGAGGTTAATTTGCTCAAAGTCCACATAACAAATAGTAGAACTAGGAGTCAAAGCTGCTCTAATCTGACTCCAAATCTTCTGCTTTGTTTTCTACCTCAGCATTTCAGAGTGCCATTCGACTGCCTTGATTAAAATGCCTGACATCCTCCCTGTCAGGAAACAGGCAGTAGCTAACTGAAGCCATCTTCCTAAAAGACATCTTTCAACTCACAAGTTCCTAAGCCAAGTTCTCACAAAAGAATAAGTTTCCGTTCCAAGAAGCCAAGTTTCTATGCCATGCTAAAGACCTTTCTTTTTAACCTTTCAGGTATACAGCCATAGAGCCTCACCCATCTGCAGAATAGATGTTGACACATATTGCACCAAACAGAGCTCCAACCCCACCTTCAATCTTGCAGCATTATGTCAGCCGTTATCAAAGCATCTGGCACAGTGTCTCACTGCAGAGATTGTGCACAAATTAGAAATACTGTAATCTATGAAAATTCATTCTCCATTCTCCATGTTTTTCAGCCCCAACCCTTCACATTGCAGTCCCAGCAAAGGACAGAGAGGCAACCACATGGGAGAAATCCAGATAACGCAGGCCAATTTCTACTTCAGCCCACAAACAACCAGGAAATAGATAGCCAGTCTTGCAGATGAGAGATTAGATACTGTTCTAAGCCTACCACTTTCTCTTACACAGCTCTCTAAAACATCGCAAGGTATGCTCCTCAACTCAATTCTTTTTTTTTATTTATTTGTTTTTTTTTTCTTATACTTTAAGTTCTAGGGTACATGTGCATAACGTGCAGGTTTGTTACATATGTATACTTGTGCCATGTTGGTGTGCTGCACCCATCAACTCGTCAGCACCCATCAACTCGTCAGCACCCATCAACTCGTCATTTACATCAGGAATAACTCCCAATGCAA
>NW_016804894.1:8731-24761 GCF_001698545.2 Rhinopithecus bieti
TTCGTATAAGGAGTAAGGAAAGGATCCAGTTTCAGCTTTCTACTTATGGCTAGCCAATTTTCCCAGCACCATTTATTAAATAGGGAATCCTTTCCCCATTTCTTGTTTTTGTCAGGTTTGTCAAAGATCAGATGGCTGTAGATGTGTGGTATTATTTCTGAGGACTCTGTTCTGTTCCATTGGTCTATTTAGGGTCGGAGTTAGCTCAAGCGGTTACCTCCTCATACCGGACTTTCTATCCTCAACTCAATTCTAATTAGCTGAGTCATTCACTTCATGCCTTACCTATTATAATTAGCTCTTTTCTTCAAGATTTACCAATCCCTCCTTCTACCCTAAATAGCATCCCTAAACAGCTACACAGTGTTACGACCTGTTACAGTTAAAAAGATGGAAAAGTTGTCATTCATGGTTTGGTATTCCACTAACTTTGGCCTGATGTGAGACCAGACACAAAGAATGCCTTCAGGAGCTGGCCTGCGGAGCCAAGAATCATTGGGGCCACATACAACCTAGTCTCAGCTCCAGCCAGATGAAACTACTGGATGCTATGAGGTCACATACTGCTTCCCAGACAAACCAAGGCAGGGCCCAAAACTCTGCATTACCTCCTCAAAATGGCCTCTCATCCCTAAAAAAAAAAGAAAAAAGAAAAAAGAAAAAAACGTTGTCCAACTTTGGGTGCAACTAGCCTCTTTTGAATCTCTCCTCAACCAACCCTTGCCCCTGTATTTCCCTGTCTTCTTATTTGATCTGTTTTCTATTCTGGTTCTCAGCTGTGTATCAACTTCTGTTAAGTACCTGCTTCTTTGCTTTGGCATGGATCAGCATAGTCTTCAGCCATCTTCCTAGGTTTACCGACAACAGGCTCGAGTTCTGCAGAACTGGTTTAAAGTGGTCAAAATAGATTTGTACTGACCAGAATTGAATTTCTTCGTCAAAAAATATTTGAACTGATCAAACCAACTTCTGACCATTTTAAACCCATTTGGGCCATTTTATATTACTAATGCAGGAGCAAGCCACTGAGGGAATCAGGACAAATCAGGAATGAGATGAAGCAGCTTCAATCTGCTTAGAAGACCAGTGGGGGGAGAAAAAGGACCTGATGCTAAGGATCATACCATTTGTGGTGGTGGTACTGGAGGGGGGATAAGAAAGTCCAAGAGGTAAGATCAAACTACTGTGGACCCCAGGGGAAGAGCTAAAATAAACTGATGCTCAGTAACGCAGGATCAAATCACTGGTGTGAGACAGGAGGAGGAAATATGCTGATGCTCTCCAGACAGAATCAGACCACTGAGATGCATAGATTGCTGAATGGGGATGCTTTTCTATAAGGTGCCATCAAACCACTCTGGGAAAGGGAAGGAAAAGAAGAGGAAGAAGAAGATTGTAAAGGGTCTAGTAATCTGTAAGACAGAGTCAGACCCCTGTGGAGGATTGATGAAAAGGGATGATGTTTTAAGTAGCAGGACCAAACCACTGTGAAAGAGAGGGGAGAAAAAGAAGCTGAAATTTCTTAAAGGAAACTTAAATTCTTTATAGGAAAATAAACAAAAATATGGTGTTCTGTAAAACAGAATCAAATCCTGCTTTTATATTTAATAAAGGGTGTTTATATATATTATTATTATTATTATCATTTACTCTGCCCTCTGATGGTTGGGTCAAACCATGTTCCCACAAAGGCTGGTGCAGTAATTCTCAGCTGCCCCTAATGGTTGCTAGGCAACAGTGTGGCAGCTGCTGGACGAACGTTGCCCTTTTGACATTAACCCCTGGGTTTCTGAAAGGGAAATAAGATGTACATAAATGAAAAAAATGGTGAACAAAGTGAGATGATAACATCAAATGCTAGGTGGGGTGGAGTGGAAGACAAATTCGCAGATCTTCAAAAATAAAAGGGAGACAGTAAAGTAATTGGTGAATGATGGCTATGTGGAAGAAGCAACACTTTGACAAAAGTACAGTCCTATAGACTTAGAAAACATCAAGTCCAGTTCTACATAAGACTTCTGAGTCCTCTTATGACATCCGTAACCAGTGGTGCTTGAATACTTTACGTGAAAAAGTAGTCATTGGAAAAAGTAGTAGTTCCTGGACAACCTACTCCATTTTCCTATAATGCCAGTCAGTTTTAAAAATTTGGAACCCCAAATTTCTTCCCTACGGATTTCACCCAGAAGTCTGAATCCTGTCTTCTAGAGCAGGGGTTGGCAAACTAGGGCTTACAGGCCATACCCAACTCACTGCCTATTTTGTACAGAGCATGAGCTAAGAATGGTTTTACATTTTAAATAGTTGAAAAAATGAAAAAAAATAACATTTTGTGACATATGCAAAATTACATGAAACTGAAATTTCAGTCCATGAATAAGGTTTTGTTGGAACACAGCCATGCTCATTAATTTGCATATTATCTATGGCTGCTTTCTTGCTACCACAGCAGAGTTGAGTAGCAGTAGTTGAGTGGTAGTAGACATTACGGCCCTCAAAGCCCAAAGTATTTTACTATGTGGCCCTTTCCAGAGTAAGTTTGCTGACCACAGATCTAAAGCAACAAAATAGCAGTTTTCAACAGGACTCTGCTTAAGTAAGAATGTAATGGGGATAGTAGATATATGAAAGAGAGTTAATAGACTTCACAGAGAATCCCAAATCCTCAAAGGGAGGAAGGAGACTTGTGCCAAGTTCCTCCAAGACCTTGAATAACTTCAAGTCATTTCCCATGGACTCCAAGGGATAAGGAAGAGATTTAGCTTGTGTGGAGAGAGGGGAGTCTCTAAGAATAAAGTACAGCTGGAAGTGAAGGTTTGGGTCAGACTATTAAAGGCCTTGAGCACAAAATACATTCTCCTGGCCATCCTGAAAACAAGAGAAGAGCCACTATTGAGTTTCAGGTTGTGATAGGGTCGATTGACAGGGTAAAAGCAGGACCTGATGAAGATAATTCATGCTTCTAGCTATCATTCTAGTTCTATCTTGGCTCTACACAAGTTGCACTGGTTTGAGAAATTCAGGTCATTCTGGTCACTTAAGTTCAAAACCATCTCAATACAGCTACCCTAGTCTGAACACAATCTGGTTGGAGGTCAGGCTCTTACAGTACATGAAAGATGTATGCTGGGTCAATTTCAAAGGAGTTTTGCTTTAGAAGGCATAAGAGATGTGATGAGAGCATCTTGTCACACCTTTCTCTGATTCCTACTCATTTTCAGGACCCAGCTCAACCATACCTCCCCCAGGGCTCTTGCCCTCCTCTGAACTCCTTCAGGACTTCTTTGTGCCACTCACATGGTCCTAACTTATATCCTTCCTAATACTGAGAGCATCTCTTTGTGAAAATGGCCTGTTTCCCCAGAAAAACCTTGAGACCCCAGAGGAAAAGGATTATAACTGAGACTTTTCTGTGTTCCCATGGGATCTGGCTAGTTGAGAGAGATATTTATCCAATGATTTAGTGGTCTCTCAGTGTGGGGAGGCCCCACTTAGGGAACCTCAGGCACTTGGGGAGCTCTGTCTGCTCTCATTACACACTCATCTTTCTAGACTAAGTAGGCTGTAAAGAGGTGAGGTCTAGTGATGTATCCTAGCCAGGCCTGGGCTACAATGACTACACAAAGAGCATATAGCTCTTTCTGGCCCTAGCACCACAAAGTCCCTGGCTCTCCATCATTCCTGCTTTCATAGGCTCAGGGATGAATATCCTGGTCAGAAAGACAAAGCCCACAGTTCTGACTGCCAGGTATCCAGTCCTATTTTCCATGACCTCTGTTGATGCTGGACCCAACCTTCAGGCTGGACTCAACAGACTCAGGATGAAAATAGACCCTTGGCTGGGAAGGCTGGCTTTCCACAAAGTGCTCTTTCCCCATAATGGCCAAAGCAAATGCCGCCGGCCAGAGCTGAAAGCCAGCCAGCTGCTCCCGACCTTTGCCGGGCAGCACCAAGGAGGCCCAGAGTCAACAGTGCATGGACAGGTTAGCTATTTTATTCCTTCTCATTCCTCAGACATCAGATTTCCCTTCGGTGAATCTAAACAACCAAACAGAACTAAAGTCAGCTCTAGCCTCTAGGAAAAAGTCAAAGATCTTTGGGCCTCATTTGCTAAGAGTTAGAGATTCAGCACATCCCCCACCTCCACTCCTCTCAGCCTCTCAAGGGTGCCAAAACCCACAGGTCACCCTCTGGAGTCACTGTTGAGATTGCTTTTCTCTGTTCCCTTAGGAGAAAGGAAGGAGATGTGCAGGAATGAACTATCAGTACCCACTGTTCTTGTTGGTTCACAGGCCAACGTGAGACTCAAAACAGAGTCCAACCAATTATTCTTCTTGAATTAAGTAGCCAGCCTTCCTTCATCATGATGGGGCAGGGCTGGGTTTCAGGAACTGACTGAGAGGAACATGGAGAGAGGAAGAGAAGGAAGGGTAAAGAAAAGGACAGTGGGAAAGACCAGGCAGAGACAAAGGGAAGAATATTTGATTGAACATACAGAAGTTTCTTCTGAAAGAGCAACTTTAGGCTAGTGAGTGCGATTAGGAAGGTGGAAAAATTTTGATGGTGGCAAAGATAGAAAATGGTACTGCCTTGGGAATAAAGTTGTCTTGTCTGTATCTATAGAAAACATTCTCCTCTCCCAGACTGGGACGAGGTGTTACTGACTTAGAAGATACCTGGGACTAGAAAAGATTGCTAACAAACAGAAAGATATCCTTCATCAGAGATAGTCAATGTCTGATTCAAACTATAAACTATCCCTTTGGTACACAGGTCCCCTCTAATAATAATCATAGACATTTCACAATAATAGTAATAAATACCTCATAATTAACCCCACCTACATGCCTGGCAATGTTCTATTCCCAAACTTGTCACCAAGGCACCCCAACGTGCCATAAGCAATTTAGAGAGGTACTGCAAGACATTTTAAATTTTTGAGGGAAATATATTAACATCTGTCAGGTGCCTTGTGAACTACTACCATTAAGCTTTTTGCACCTAATTACTCAATAACCAGAACTGTTTTATATTTCAATATTTCTTTTGGCTTAGGGATGCTGTGAAAAAAAATATGAAAACACTAAGGGCATAGTGAATGAAGAAACTTTGGGAATATTTGCTATATGGATTACATGGATTACTCATGTAATTCTCCAACATTATGAGATAGGTCTTAATATTGTTTGCATTTTGTAGATAAAGAAACTAAAGCTCCAAAAGATAAAGTAATTTGTCCAATGTACACATCTAAATGATGGCAAAGCAGAGATGAAAACACAGATATGGCAGACTCCAGGGACTGTACTCTTAAACCATTCATAATACTGCTTTCCCATAATTAGCTTTGCATACCATGCTAATTGCATATGCAGGCTGTAAAGAATGCCTTGATGGGACAAGTGATGTTTGTGTTACGGAAATAGTATTACTAGTCTAGAAATCCAAAATGTATTTGTCTATTAATCAATGCACATACTATAAAAGGTATATAATAGGGATGCCATTTAAAATTAAGAATTAAATAAATATGAAACAGAAGCTGAAATTGGGATTCCCACCAAGCTATTTCAACCATTCAACTGCTTTTGAACTAATTCCTGGGAGATCCCCCATGGCTAGTATAATATTATTCTAAATTTCAGTTTTTCTGTATCACTAAGGTTCACTTTTATTTTCTGGTGTGATAAGCAGTGCCTTCTATCTCACTGAATATAAAAGAGAAAGTATCAGCCCCAATTGTCACTGGTTTCTCTCTTATTACCCTGAGGGAATTCAGCCTGAGAACAAGGACAATATACAAAGCAGGGCAGAATCAAGAGAATCACAGAGGAAAGGTGCCAGAGTCATGACTGAACCATACTTGAAACCTGTCCAACCACTGGACTTTTCTGTTATATGAGCCACTATTCCTCTGTTTTGTTCTGATTAGTATAAGTTGAGTTTTCTGTAATTTGCAACCAAAGCATTCTGAATAAGTTACTTTCCTAAAGCACTTAACACCATGCTTGGTATACTCAGCCATAAGAGCCCAGTTCCAATGCTGATTCCCCACTGAAGCGTGTTCTAAACCCCAAAACACAATTTATTGCTCCATTATTTGAGTACTCATGACTCATTATATATAACTTTACTGTATAGTATATCACTGTGGGTTATTTATTTACAGATACTTCTTTACCTAATGTTTCTCCCACTATAAGGTAAAACTGCAGTGCATTATAAAATGCCTAACAAACAGGAGACCATCCATAAGTGCGTGTTGCTCTAAACTAAAATGAGACATTAAGCATTCAATCAACATTAGTCCAGTTCTCTTTCCCCTGGTAGGCAGGATAATGCTAGATAGGTCCTATTCTTACTATAAATTCTGACAGCCCAGAGACTTGTCCCACTTTAGCCCTAGGCATGTGCAGAACAACTTCAAATGGCAATACCCAGTCTGCTCTTCCAGCATCCAACACCCTGTACCAGACCTGGCAGAAGTCAATGCAGAGGTTGCTGAGACAAACCATGGGCCACACTGAATCCAGCCCAGACAAAGAGTAGCAGTACAATCATGGCCGCCACAAAGCTGGCAATCAATCAGAGTAGCACAAGGGTATTTTAAGGAAGACCCCAAAAACATACCCATTCCATTCTCTCCTTGTGTTCCATCTGCAAGCCTGCAATTCTATCACAGGAATTTGTGTTAATTGAGGGCTTTAGCCTTCTTCAAAGCAAATTTATTTCTGTACAATAATTTCCTCTTCTTCTGAACTCCCACAGTACTTAGCACATTCTTCTATTAGCATTTCACTTACTGGCTTGTGATTATTTCTATACATGTCTGTGTTGCCCACTAGACTATGAGCCCTTGAGAACAATAATTTTGTTTTCTCAGTCTCTGCATTCTGTGGGCCTACCATAGTACCGAAAACAGAATAAATGCTCAGAAAGTGTTTGTTGAAATTAATTATTGTCAACATTTAATTATTTAAAATAGTGAGGTAGATTTGATGCCAATCGATACTTGATACCTCCTCCTGCAATAGAAACATTTTGGATTTGGAGATGGTGGTCGAATACGTCGATTTGAGCCTTAGTGAATTACTTGCCAATTGTCCTTTCTCAAGGCCTGTAACCTCTTTGAACCTTAGTTTCTTCACCCTCACAATAAAGACAATTATAAACATACTTTGTGAATGTAATGTTTTGTGGAAAAGTGTATTTATAACATAACTTAATTGAAGGAGGATTTTTTCATAATTATTTTGCCTAGGGATAAGTGAAAATAATTTCATAATTGTTTTGCCTAGGGATTCCTTCAGAGCTTTGCAGAGATTGCCATTTTACATGCTGGATGTTTCCTGTGGAGTTTTTTTGTGGCAATAAACCTGTTCTCCTTCCTCCATTAAATAATAAACAACTTTTATCCTTCCTTAGTCCACCTCCCAGAGCAGTGTTCAAGGTTGGCAAATGGCAATAGGAGCAATCCAGAACTGCACAGAAACCAAAAGCCTCTTAGAATCAACTCTAGAACAGTGTTCTTGCAGATAAGAGCCACACTTTAGTTAATATTAACACCAATTTATGTTTCCTGAGCACCTGCAAGCTGGGTAGTGAAAGAAGTCATCTAGGAACAGGGATGATGATGAGTAAAAGTCACCTTTGAATGCCAAACCAAGGCTGCCAAATTGAACTACTCATTGCTCTTCATACATGCCTTATGATTTTTCTACCTTTAGATCATTCCTCTTGCTGGTACAGAGGTCTGAAATGGCCTTGTACACTTTTCCTAATGTCAAGTGTTAACTATCTTTCAATGCCTGGCTCAAATTCTACCTTTATAAATTTTTCCTTATACACCAAATTCCTTCTTTCACCTACAAATTGTTTATCCTTCTTTTATGTTCTTCTCAAAGTGCTTGGCTTCTGGCAATTACTACTTTTCTATCATCTCTCTCAGTTAATGTCTCTCCAATTTATCTTCTCCTCCTAGGCACTTGTCTTCTCTTGCCTGAAACATTATAGTTACACACTAATCAGATTCCTTGCCACCAGTCTTTCATTCTTCCAGTCTATACTGCACATTATTGCCAAATACAGCTTTCTAAAATACTTACCCTACCCTGATTTAACATTTCTGATCGTAGGAGAAAAATCTAAATTCAGCAACATGATCCACCATAGTAGCTACAAAATACAGGCCTATGAACTCACTACATCAGAATCATGGTTGGGGGTGGGGGGAGGTGCAGGGATAGTTTGTTAAATACATAGATTCTCAACCAGATTCTATTTCCTGAAAATCTGTGACTTTAGAGGCATTGCAGATCAGTCAAAGATGGTAAATGTGTTTCATCTTATGGATCAATTCAAATTGACTACAAATAGCCACTTGCAGTTCTCTGTTTTGAAGGATTCTAAGTCATATCCAGGCTTATTGGGAAGAAACATTATGCCTGATTAGTAATTTCTCATGGGCATGGGAGGAACTGATAGTGGTGATCATGCAGGCATTTTTTATTCCTGCTTCAGACACAGAACAACTAGCAATTACCCAGGCAGGTAGGCAATTCTCACCTTTGTGCACTGTTTTGTTCATCTAGAATGCCTCCCTCTGCCCACGCCCTCAACTTCTGAGTTCCTAGAAAATTTCTAAGTATCATCTAAGTTCAATTTAAATATCACCTTTTCCGAGAAGTTTTTGTCGACTCTCTGCATCATTCTGTCTCTCATCTGGGTTCTGAGAACAATTTTTTTCATAAGCAGAGCTTGCCATATTTGCCACTTTAAATCCATTTATATAAAGATGAATATAAACTAATTTTCCTAAAAATACTAAATTAAGTTGTAAACCTCTGTGTATATCTGTCCTATTAGACTCCAACCTACTGAAAATAAGTGACCATACCTTATTCATCTTGTTTTCTTTAAATTCCAAGTCCCTTGCTCAGTTCCTAGTATCCACGGGGTGCTCAGTAAACATGTATTGAACTGAGAGTAGACCTCATTGTGGGGTGTGGGGAAGGAAAGGAAGAGACCTGGTAACTGCATCAAATACATCACCCTTCCCTAGAGAACCATGGAGATAGGGTCAGGTCCATGGATGCAAATGAACACTTCTGAATGAAAGAAGACAAAAAGCATTGATAAGAATACCCTGTGAAATATGTGCAAAGATGTCTCCTTTCCTACATAATGTCTTCTGGTACTTCATCAGCCTCTTATGGTTTCCCACTCTTCTCGACAGTGTTTTTTGTCTGTATCTCACAATTTGGTATATGCTTGTTTCAGACTGGTGAGCCTTACCTCCATTGTTAGATTGCTCCTATAGACCAAAAAACAGAGCTGAACATTTTCAGAGCTTCCTAGGCAAGTAGCACAGGTTTAGGCACATGTTAGGCACTTAAAAGACCTGTTAATTGATTTATTGAGTGATGCTGTTTTCATGATTTAAGAGGTCAGGTGTTTATGTGATACTTAGTCCAGTTGTTATTGCACTCCAAAACCAGAGAAAATGTTCAGAGAAACTCTTGTTTGTGGAAAAGCAAAAACCTCCCACCTCCACACTAATTTTCCCAGAGCTTACTTCTCCAGATTAACAATGCCTTACCTGTGCCCTGTAGTTGGAAAACAAGACTAATTTGTGTGTCTAGCATGGCATAGTAGAAAAAGTTGTGGAGCTAGAGTTAGGTGATTTGGATTCTTATTCTGACTCTGCCAACAACTTTCTGTATGACCCTGGGCAAGACACTTCCATCCAGCTTTACTGTCTACTAACTGAGGAAGGCAGACTCCAAGGTCTCTAGGGATCTTTCTGTTTTAAGTTCTATTGTTTGATTAAGGCAAGTGTGTTTAGCATGAGGGACATGAATAGGGGGTGTTGAACAGTGCTTGTCCTCAAGTATTTTATGGAGTTGTTTATTTTTCCAACAGAACTTCCGAATGTCTACTATATGCCAAACACTGTTCTGGAGACTAAAAATGTAGCCTTGAACAAAACAAAGTCCTTATTCTCAAGTGCTTATGTTCTAGTAAGGAAAGATAGACTATAATCAAATAAACAAGCAAAATCATAATACGTCAATGAATGCAATGGAAAACAAAAAAGCAGAGTGAATTAGTCCATTCTCACATTGCTAATAAAGACATGCTTGAGACTGGGTAATTTATAAAGGAAAGAGGTTTAATTGACTCACAGTTCAGCATGGCTTTGGAGGCCTCAGGAAACTTACAACTGTAGTGGAAGGGAAAGCAATCATGTCCTTCTTCACATGGTGGCAGCAAGGAGAAGAGCCAGGCTAAAGGGGGAAAAGCCCCTTATATAACCATCAGATCTCACGAGAACTCACTCACTACCATGAGAACGGCAGCATGGGGCTAATGGCCAGCCACATGATTCAATTACCTCCCACTGGGTCCCTCCCACGACACATGGGTATTATGGGAACTACAATTCATGATGACATTTGGGTGTGGACACAGCCAAACTATATCATTCCATGCCAGCCCCTCCCAAGTCTCATGTCCTCACATTTCAAAACACAATCATGCCTTCCCAACAGTCCCCCAAGGCCTTAACTCATTCCAGCATTAACTCAAAAGTCAAACTCCAAAGTCTCACCTGAGACAAGGCAAGTCCCTCTGCCTATGAGCCTAGGGCTGATAAGATAAAAAGCAAGTTAGTAAAATGAAAAGCAAGTTAAAATCAAAGATGTAAAATCAAAAGCAAGTAGTGACTTCCTAGATACAGTGGGGGTACAGACGCTGGACAAATACACCCATTCTAAGTGGAAGAAATTGGCCAAAACAAAGGAGCTAAAGGCCTCATGCAAGTCCAAAATCCAGCTGGGAAGTAAAATCTTGAAGCTCCCAAATGATTTCCCTTGACTCCAGGTCTCACATCCAGGTTATACTGATGTGAGAGGTGGGCTCCCACAGCCTTGGGCAGTGCCACCCCTGTGGCTTTGCAGAGTATAGCCCCCCTCCTGGCTGCCTTCACAGGCTGGTGTTGAGTGTCTTTGGCCTTTCTAGATGCACAATGCAAGCTGTCAGTGGATTTATCATTCTGGGGTCTGGAAGATGGTGGCCCTCTTCTCACAGCTGTACTAGGCAGTGCCCCAGTGGGGACTCTGTGTGGGGTCTCCAATCCCACATTTCCCTTCTGAACTGCCCTAGCAGAGGTCCTTCATCAGGGTTTCACCCTGTAGCAAACTTCTGCCTGGAGATCCAGGCATTTCCATACATCCTCTGAAATTGGGGCAGAGGTTCCCAAACCTCAATTCTTGACTTCTGTGCACTCACAGGCCCAACACCACATGTAAGCCAACAAGGCTTGGGGCTTGCTCCTTCTGACGCAACAGCCTGAGCTGTACGTTGGCCCCTTTTTAGCCACAGCTGGAACTGAAGCAGCTGGGATGAGGAGCACCATGTCCTAAGACTGTATAGAGCAGGGGGGCCTTGGGCCTGGCCCATGAAACCATTTTTTCCTCCTAAGCCACAGGGCCTGTGATGGGAGGAGCTGACATGAAGGTCTCTGACATGCCCTGGAGACATTTTCCTCATTGTCTTGGTGATTAACATTTGGCTTCTCATTACTTTTGCAAATTTCTGCAACTGGCTTGAATTTCTCCCCAGAAAATGGGTTTTTCTTTTCTATTGTATCATCAGACTGCAAATTTTCCAAACTTCTATTCTCTTCTTCCTCTTGAATGCTTTGCCACTTAGAAATTTCTTCTGCCAGATACCCTAAATCATCTCTCTTAAGTTCCAAGTTTCACAGATCTCTAATGCAGGAGGAAAATGCCACCAGTCTGTTTGCATAGCAACAGTGATCTTCACTCCAGTTCCCAATAAATTCCTCATCTCCATCTGAGCCTGAATTTTGTTGCCCATATCACTATCAGCATTTTGGTCAAAACCATTCAAGTCTCTAGGAAGGTCCAAACTTTCCCGCATCTTCCTGTCTTCTGAGCTCTCCAAGTCTCTAGGAAGTTCCAAACTTTCCCACATTTTTCTTCTTATGAGCCCTCCAAACTATTCCAACTACTGCCTGCTACTCAGTTCCAATGTCGCTTTCACATTTTCAGGTATCTTTACAGCAGTACCCCACTCGTGGTGCCAATTTACTGTATTATTCCATCCTCCTGCTGCTAGTAAAGACATATCTGAGACTGGGTAATTGATACAGAAAAGAGGTTTAATTGACTCACAGTTCAGCATGGTTGGGGAGGCCTCAGGAAACCTGCAATCATGGTGGAAGGAGAATAAGTAAACAGGTCCTTCTTCACACGGCAGCAAGTAGGAGAAGTGTCCAGCAAAAGGAGGGAAAGCCCCTTATAAAACCATCAGATCTGGTGAGAACTCACTATCATGAGAACAGCAGCATGGGGATAACTGCCCTCATGATTCAATTACCTCTAACCTGGTACATCTCATGACACATGAGGATTATTGGAACTACAATCTGTCATGAAATTTTGGTGGAGACACAGCCAAACCATATCACAGAGCAAGAAGAAAAGGGACTGCTAAGGTATATCTAACTATCTTACATATGGTAATAAATAAAGACCCTTTTTATAAAGTTACATTGATTAGTGACATAAGAGAAGTGAGAGAGCCAGCCCTGTAGATATTGGGGAAAGATAATTTAGGCAGAAGGAATAGAAAGTACAGAAGCCTTGAGAAAGAATATGCTAGAGGTATTCCAGAAACAACAAAGAGGCTAATGTGGTTGGAGCAGAGCAAGCAAGGGGAGAGTAATAAGAGAGGAAGTCAGACAGATAACAGTCAGGTTAAAGAACATGAAAATGCCCTGTAAGCCATTGTTAAGACTTCAGATTTTATTCTGAGTGAGATTGGGAACCGTTACAACGTTTAGATCACAGGAAATGTCATCATCTGACTTGTTTCTCAAAAGAAGCAATCTAGTTTCTGTCTTCAAAATAGACTGTAGTAGGGAGGGCAGTAAGAGTTGGAACAAGGAAACCGGTTACGGAGCTATGTTAGAGATGATGATGACTTTTTTAGGGAACACAAATATCTACAATAGAGTCTAAAAAAATAAGTGGCTACACACAGAATAAAGAGTTTAGGTACTGTGGTTGGTGAGCAGTGGCAGGATCAAGTATGTGGATGAAATTATCACAAAGGAGATGAAGTCGGAGCCAAACATTACAGGATAAAGAGATAGAGTCTTTATCTCTCACATGAGAGTAACAATCCAAGCCCTATAAACTCCACAGGATTCTTGTGAAACTTAACTGAGAGTCTGGATTAAAGAACACTATGTAAGACACAATGTAGAATACAGAGGTAAGGAATTATTATTCCTGATCCTTGACCTACCTGTCCCCTACTTCTCACAAGCAACTAGAGAAAATGATCTGGTAACAGTTTAAGGCAGCCTGGCATGATAAAATCACACTAATGAATTCACTGTCAACTCAAAAGACCATTATTTGTGGTAGCCCATATGTGTTGCTCTATTCCCATGGATAGATAGGACAGCCCTGACAGGCTAACTAAAGCCTGATAGTTCTGCAACATTTAAGCTGCAAGCCAAGACTAAAAAGTGGAAAATATTCACAATATTTGAGATTGGTCCAATCGAAAAGGACCAACATTCAATAACCAGCACCACAGAAGTTGCTCCAACTCAACCTCCAACCCTGAGGAGTCATCATCCGCACTCTGTAAAGTCACTAAGAGAAAACTCCCAATGTCACAGGCTGCAACTCTCTCCCTTTAATTTTTACTCAACCTTGTGACACCCATATCACTCAAGGAACCACCCAAATTCTTCAATAGACTATAAAGAGAGGTGAGTAGAGTTTCCCAGTGCTGTTGCCAGGCAAGCAGAGTCACAAAGAATCTGAACTGGCAGACAGCCAAATACCATTTAGTTTTTTGATTGATTCTGATAAAACAGAGGAGTAGCCAATAGACCTGGTGGTTTTTCCTCCCTCCATCTCTACCTCAATAGCCCCTGACAGCATTTTCCATAGCTCAGTGTGCCACAGAGCATCTACTCAACCAAGTGTTATTTGTCCAACCAAGTATTCTCATTCATAGATAAGAGTACTGGGACAAAGAGAGAGAAAAAGTTTCCCAGTAACAAACCAAGTTCATGGTCCAACTCCAGGTCCTAATTATCCTCTCCATCCTTTTCTGCTATAATCAAACTGCCTTCTTTCATCTAGATTTGCACACTTATTTCTCTCATAGGTTCATCATTTTCACCTATGGGTCCTGTATGTTTCCACAGCTCAAAGACATCATTTGGATTGTGTCATCATTTTTTAGCCTTGGACACATTTAAAAGACTGTTTGTATGCTAGGAGATCTGGTCTAAAACACCCAAATTCCTTTTTAATCTTTGGTAGATGAATCACCAATTTGCCAGGCTCAAAACCCTGAAGTTTTTTCTGCTTCTTCCTTTTTTTGAGACAGGATCCTATCTGTCACCCAAGCTAAATTACAGTGATGCAACCATGGCTCACTGCAGCCTCAACCTCCTGAATGAATCTCTTATTATTTTGAGATATGTTCATCAATATCTAGTTTATTGAGTGTTTTAGCATGAAGGTGTTGAATTTTATTGAAGGATTTTTCTGCATCTATTGAGATAATCATGATTTTTGTCATTGGTTCTGTTTATATGATGGATTATATTTATTGATTTTCATATATTAACCAGCCTTGTATCCCACGGATGAAGCTGACTTGTCTTGGGGGATAAGCTTTTGATATGCTGCTGGATTTGGTTTGACAGTATTTTACTGAGGATATTCACTACGATGTTCATCAGGGGTATTGGCCTGAAATTTTGGTTTTTTTGTTGTGTCTCTTCCAGGTTTTAGTATCAGGATAATGCTGGCCTCATAAGTTGAGTTAGGGAGGAGTCTCTCTTTTTCTATTGTTTGGAATAGCTTCAAAAAGAATGGGACCATCTCCTCTTTGTACCTCTGGTAGAACTCATCTGTGACTCCATCTAGTCCTGGGCATTTTTTATTGGTAGGCTATCAATTACTGCCTCAGTTTCAGAACTTGTAATTGGTCTATTCAGGGATTCAAATTCTTCCTGGATTAGTCTTGGGAGGGTGTATGTGTCCAGGAACTTATCCATTTATTTGAGATTTTCTAGTTTATTTATGCAGAGATGTTTATCGTATTCTCCAATAGAAGATTTTATTTCTGTGGCATCAGTGGTGATATCCCTTTTACCATTTTTTATTTTGCCTATTTGATTCTTCTCTCTTTTCTATTAGTCTGGCTAGCAGTCTACATATTTTGTTAATCTTTTCAAAAAAAGAAATATTCATTGAAGTTTGGAATAGCTTTTCATGTCTCTAAGACTTTCAGTTCTGCTTTGATCTTAGTTATTTTTTTGTCTTCTGCCAGCTTTTGAATTTGTTTGCTCTTGCTTCTCTAGTTCTTTTAATTGGATATTAGGTTGTTGATTTTAGATCTTTCCTGCTTTCTCATGTGGGCATTAAGTGCCATAAATTTCCCTCTAAACACTGCTTTAGTTATGTTGCGGAGATTCTGGTACATTGTGTCTTTGTTCTCATTGGTTTCAAAGAACTTATTTATTTCTGCCTTAATTTCCTTATGTATCCAGTAGTCATTCAGGAGGAGGCTGTTCAGTTTCCATGTAGTTGTGTGGTTTTGGCCGAGTTTCTTAATCCTGAGTTCTAATTTGATTGCACTGTGGTCTGAGAGACTATCTCTTATGATTTCCATTGTGTTACATTTTCTGGGGAGTGTTACTTCAAATTATGTGGTCAATTTTAGAATAAGTGCTATGTGGTGCTGACAAGAATGTATATTCTGTTGCTTTCGGGTGGAGAGTGTTGTAGATGTCTATTAGGTCCACTTGGTCCAGAGCTGAGTTCAAGTCCTGAATATTCTTGTTAATTTTCTAGGCTGGGTGCAGTGGCTCATGCTTGTAAACCCAGCACTTTGGGAAGCTGAGGCTGGCAGATCATGAGGTCAGGTGTTTGAGGCCAGCCTGACCAACATGGTGAAACCTTGTCTCTAC
>NW_016804894.1:25136-33717 GCF_001698545.2 Rhinopithecus bieti
CCTTCTTTGTCTCTTTTGATCTTTGTTGGTTTAAAGTCTGTTTTATCAGAGACTAGGATTGCAACCCCTGCTTTTTTTTTCTTTCCATTTGTTTGGTAAATATTCATCCATCCTTTTGTTTTGAGCCTATGTGTGTCTTTGCACATGAGATGGGTCTCCTGAATACAGCACACTGATGGGTCTTGATTCTTTATCCAATTAGCCAGTCTGTGTCTTTAATTGGGGCATTTAGCCCATTTACATTTAAGGTTAATATTGTTATGTGTGAATTTGATCCTGTCATCATGATGGTAGCTGGTTATTTCACACACTAGTTGATGCAATTGTTTCATAGTGTCATTGGTCTTTATATTTTGGTGTGTTTTTTGAAGTTGCTTGTACCAGTTATTTTGTTTTGTTTTTGTTTTTTCTATATTTAATGTTTCCTTCAGGAGCTCTTGTAAGGCAGGCCTGGTGGAGACAAAATCCATCAGCATTTGCTTCTCTGTAAATGATTTTATTTCTCCTTCACTTATGAAGCTTAGTTTGGCTGGATATGAAATTCTGGGTTGAAAATTCTTTTCTTTAAGAATGTTGAATATTGGCCCCCACTAACTTCTGACTTGTAGGGTTTCTGCAGAGATATCCACTGTTAGTTCAAAGGGCTTCCCTTTGTGGGTAACTTGACCTTTTCTGTGGCTGCCCTCAACATTTTTTCCTTCATTTCAACTTTGATGAATCTGACAATTATGTGTCTTGGGGTTGCTCTTTTTAAGGAGTATCTTAGTTGTGTTCTCTATTTCCTGAATTTGAATGTTGGCCTGTCTTGCTAGATTGGGGAAGTTCTCCTGGATAATATTTTGAAGTGTGTTTTCCAACTTGGTTCCACTCTCCCTGTCACTTTCAGGTACACCTGTCAATCGTAGGTTTGGTCTTTTCACATAATCTCATATTTCTTGGAGGCTTTGTTCATTCCTTTTCATTCTTTTTTCTCTAATCTTGTCTTTATGCTTTATTTCCTTAAGTTGATCTTCAATCTCTGATATTCTTTCTTCTCCTTGATCAATTCAGCTATTGATACTTCTGTATGCTTCACAAAGTTGCTGTGCTCTATTTTTCAGCCACATCTTGTCATTTATGTTCTTTTTTAAGTTGCTTATTCTAGTTAGCAGTTCCTGTAACCTTTTATCAAGGTTCTTAGCTTCCTTGCATTGAGTTAGAACGTGCTTCTTTAGCTCAGAGTTTTTTTATTGCTCACCTTCTGAAGCCCACTTATTTCAATTCATCAAACTCATTCTGCATCCAGTTTTGTTCCATTGCTCGTGGAGAGTTGTGATCCTTAGGAGAAGAGGCATTCTGGTTTTTGGAATTTTCAGCTTTTTTGCATGTTTCTTTCTCAACTCCATGGATTTATCTAACTTTGATCTTTGATGCTGGTGATCTTTGGATGGGTTTTTTGTGTGGGCATCCTCATTGTTGATGTTGATATTATTGCTTTCTGTTTGTTAGTTTTTCTTCCAACAGTTAGGCCCCTCTTTTGCATGTCAGCTGGAGTTTGCTGGAGGTCCACTCCAGACCCTGTTTGCCTGGGTATCACCAGCAGATGCTGCAAAACAACAAAGATTGCTGCCTACTTCTTCCTCTGGAAGCTTTGTCCAAGAGGGGCACCCACCAGATGCCAGCTGGAGCTCTTCTGTATGAGGTTTCTGTCGATCCCTGCTGAGAGGTGTCTCCCAGTCAGGAGGCACGGGGGTCAGGGACCCACTTGACGAGTCACTGCATCCCTTAGCAGAGCTGAAGTGCTGATCTGGGAGATCCACTGCTCTTTTCAGATTCAGCAGGCAGGGACGTTTAAGTCTGTTGAAGCTGTGCTCACAGCCACCCCTTCCCTCAGATGTTCTGTCCCAGGGAGATGGGAGTTTTATCTATAAGCCCCTGACTGGGTTGCTGCCTTTCTTTCAGAGATGCCCCACCCAGAGAGGAGGAATCTAGAGAGGCAGTCTGGCTACAGTGACTATGCCACCCTGCAGTGGGCTCTGTGCAGTCTGAACTTCCAGGCGGCTTTGTTTACATTGTGAAGGGAAAACTGCCTACTCATGCTTCAGTAATGGCAAATACCCCTCCTCCCACCAAGCTCAAGCTTCCCAGGTCAACTTCACACTCCTGTGCTGGCAGCAAGAATTTCAAGAAAGTGGATCTTAGCTTGCTGGACTCCATGAGGGTGGGACCTGCTGAGCAAGACCCCTTGGCTCCCTGGCTTCAGTCCCCTGTCCAGGGGAGTAAATGGTTCCGTCTCACTAGAGTTCCAGGTGCCACTGGGGTACGGGAAAAAAATATAACTCCTGAGGCTAGCTCAGTGTCTGCCCAAAGAGCTACCCAGTTTTGTCCTTGAAACCCAGTGACCTGATGGTGTAGCCACCCAAGGGAATATCATGGTCTGCTGGTTGCAAAAATTATTGGAAAAGTGTAGTATTTGGGCTGGATAGCATTGTTCCTCATGGAAGAGTCTCTCAAGAGTCCCTTGGCTAGGGGTGGGAGTTCCCCAACCCCTCGCACTGACCAGGTGAGGTGACACCCGATCCTGCTTCTGCTCACCCTCTGTTGGCTTCACCCACTGTCTAACCAGTCCCAGTGAGATGATCCAGGTACTTCACTTAGAAATGCAGAAATCATCCACCTTCTGTGTTCATCTCACTGGGAGCTACAGACCGGAGCTGTTCCTATTCACCATCTTAAAGACAGAATTTTAAAAGCAGGAAGAGGAAAGTGTCAAGTGACACATAGGGAAATCCTTATTATATTCTAAGCAGATTTCTCAGCAGAAATCCTTATAGGCCAAGAGAGAATAAAATGATAAATTCAAAGTTGTGAAAGATAAATTGACTGCCAAAAACACTGTAACGAGCAAAGCTGTTATTCCAAAATAAAGGAGAAATATTCTTTCCCAGACAAGCAAAAGTTGAGAGAATTCATCACCACTAGACCTTCTTTACAAGAAATGCTGCAGGAAGTTCTCAAAGTGGAAACAAAAGGATGCTAATTACTAACATGAAAGCACAAAACTATAACATTCATTGATAAAGGTAAATATATAGTCAAATCTGGAATACTCTAATACTGTTAGGGTGCTCTGTACATCATATAAATCTCTAGTATGAAGGTTAAAATTCAAAACAGTCAAATGTGATAGCTACAATAACTTCTTACGAAATATATAATACGAGGAGGAGGGGCCAAGATGGCAGACTATAAGCAGCTCATGTGTGTCACTCTCACAGAGAGGAAACAAAATGGCTAAATAACACTGACCCTGCCAGTCAATCATCTGAGAAACCACATCAGAATCCATCAAGGCAGCAGTAAGACAAAGAGAACAGAAAGGAGTGAAGCTGGTCTTCAGCCTCTCTGGGCTCAGCATGGAGCCAGGAGAACTTCTCCAGCATGGGAAAGAGTGAGTGAGCGAGAGTCCCCTAGGAGATTCACACTCTTCAGAGGGACCGGTATAAGACTAGGAATGGGAGACGCCCTCTGCACCCCTGCACCCTCCACACTGTATTTCTAGACTGAGGCAGAGAGCCGCCTGGATGTTTTGCAGAGGCAACTTTCAAGTGCAAGGGGATCTCTACAAGTCTTAGGCCCCAGAGCAGACCAGTACCAACACCATAGTCCCAACAGAGGCTGCAATCACAGTTCTGGTAGTAGTAAGATTCCTCCACCCACTCCCACTTGCTAGTCAGGCCCTCAGCACCAGCTTCCAGCCCAGTGGTCCAGCTTCTGCCTGAACTCAGCTGGCAGTTGCAGCCTCCTGTTGTCCTGAGAAGTACACAGACAACAGGACAAGCGACTCCACCCACCTGCATCACTGGTAGTCAGGTGAGTAATACCTGCTAAAGGATACAGCCCAGTGTTTCCACTTCTGTGTGAACTAAGCAGAAAGGCACAGCCTCCTGTTGTCCCAGAAAACATCTTGATGGCAAGGTGAGTAACCCCACCCATCTCTACCACTGCTAGCCAGGCAGCAATACCTGCTAAAGCTTCCAGTCCAACAGTCCCACTTCTGTGTGGACTCAGTCAGCAGATGCAGCTTCCTGTTGTCCCAGGAAGCACCTGGACAGCAAGGCAGGTGAACCCACCCATTGCCACAACTGATAGCCAGGTGGGCAATACCCGCTAGAGCTCCCAGCCCAGAGATTGAGCTTTTGGAACTCAGAGAGAGGGTTCAGCCTCCTGCTGTACCAGGAAACACCAAGAAGGCAGGGTGGGCAACATTATTCACCCCCACCACTAATAACAAGGCATTGATGCCTTCTAGAGTTTCCATTCCAGTGGGCCCACTTCTGTGTAGACTCATTTGGTGGTCAAAGTCTCCTGTTTTCCTGAGAAGCACTTAGATGTCAGGGCAGGAAACCCCACCCACCCACGCCTCTGGTAGCCAGTAGGACAATATCTGCTACAGCTTCCAGCCTAGCAATCCCACTTCTGTGTAAACTCAGCCAGAGAGCGCAGCCTCTTGCTTTCCCAGGAAATACCCAGACTGCAGAGCAGGAGTCCCCACCGACCCCTGCCCCAGGTAGCCAGGCAAACGACAAATACTAGAGCTTCCAGCCCAGTGGTCCTGCTTCTGTGTGAACTCAGCCAGAGGGTGGAGACTCCTGTTGTCCCAGGAAATACCTAGATGGCAGGTGGTTGGCCCCATCCACCCCTACCACTGGTAGCCAGGTGAGCAATGCCTGCTAGAGCTTCCAGCCCAGTGGTCCCACTTCCATGTGAACTCAGGCAGACAGCACAGCCTCCTGTTGTCCAGGGAAGCACCTGGATGGCAGGGCAGGTGATCCCACCCACTGCCAACACTAGTAGCCAGGTGAACAATGCCTGATAGAGCTTCTGACTCAGCGGTTCCACTTCTGTGTCAACTGAGCCAGAAACACAGCCAAGTGTTGTCCCAGGAAACTGACCCTCACCACTGCTACAGCTTGTGGTCAATGCCTGCTAGAGCTTCTGGCTCAGTGGTCCTATTCCTGTGTAAACTCAGCCAGAGGGTGCAGCCTATTGTTGTCCCAGGAAGCACCCAAATGGTAGAGTGGGAGACCCCAACCACCCCCATCTTTCATAAAAAGATAAACTATTCCTGCTAGAGGTTCCAGACCAGTGGCCACTCTTCTTCCTGAATTTGATGAGGGGTGCAGATTTATATTGCCATGAAAACACCCAATAGGAAGGGCAGCCAACTCCACTCACCCCTGCCTCTGGTAGCCCAATGGGCCCAAAGCACTAGAGCATTCAACCCAAATGTACCACTTCTGTCTAAATTCCGCAGGCGGGTGCAACAACATGTTCTTTTGGGAAGCATGTAGACAGCAGATTAAGGGTGAATCAGCAAAGATATAGCCTCTTTGCCAACTGTAACTCCTGCCTGAGGGAGCTCTGTGACCCAAAACATCAAAAAAAAAGAAAATGAAAATAAGCATGGAGACATTAATAGAAAGACACTAATAAGAAGGGTCTCCTCCAAGACCCAGTAGCTAATTAAAATCAAAGCCTGTTTACTGAACCCACCTTATACCATGATCAAAATCCAAAGGATATCATAGGTGATAAAAGCAAAAAAAAAAAAAAATTCACCAAAAGAATACCAACTGCAGCGATTGAAAAAAAAAATCAGCCCACACAGTTGAGAAAAAACCAGTGCAAGAACTCTAGGAACTCAAAAAGTTAGAGTGTAGCCTCACCTGCATATGACAACACTAGTTCCCCAGCAATGGTTCTTAAGGATGGCATGGCTGAAATGTCAGAAATAGAATTCACAACATGAATAGGAATGAAGATCATCCAACTTCAGGAGAAAATCAAAAGCAATTCCAAAATTCTAAGGAATTCAATAAAACATGGAGATAAAAGACAAAATGAGCAGTATAAGAAAGAACCAAATTGATCTGAAAGAGCTGAAAATCTCATTTCACCCAAGTTCAGGAAAGAATCTCAAAGGTCAAAGACTGATTCTCCAAAATAAATCAGTCAGACAAAAATAAAGAGAAAAACAGGTCAAGTGTGGTGGCTCACGCCTGTAATCCCAGCATTTTGGGAGACCAAGGTGGGCGGATCACAAGGTCAGGAGTTTGAGACCATCCTGACCAACATGGTGAAACCCCATCTCTACTAAAAATACAATAATTAGCCAGGCATGGTAGCACACACCTGTAATCCCAGCTACTCAGCAGGCTGAGGAAGGCGAATTGCTTGAATCTGAGAGGTGGAGCTTGCAGGGAGCCAAGATTGTGCCACTGCACTCCAACCTGTGTGACAGAGCAAAACTTTATCAAAAAAAAGAAAGAAAGAAAGAAAGAAAGAAAGAAAGAAAGAAAGAAAGAAAGAACGAACTAAAGAGAGAGAGAGAAGAAGGAAGGAAGGAAAGAAAGAAGAAAAGAAAAATAAATAAATAAAGGAAGAAAGAAGAAAGAAAGAAAGAGAAAAAATTAAAAATAAATAAGAATGAAGAAAACCTCTGAGAAGTTTGGGATTATGTAAAGAGACCAAATCTATGACTCTTTGACATCCCAGAAAGAGACAGAGAGAGAGTAAGCAACTTGGAAAACATATTTTAGGATATAATGTAGGAAAACTTCCCCAACCTCACTAGAAGCCAACATGGAAATTCAGGAAATGCAGATAATCGCTGTGAAATACTATAAAAGATCAACATCAGCATCCCCAATATTGGTGGAACCCACCCCCAATATTTCAATGTAGGTTCTTTCTATTTTCCATAAGTGTTGGCTGACTGAGAAATAAAAAGAGACAGTACAAAGAGAGGAATTTTACAGCTGGGCTGCAGTGGGTGACAGTACATATCAGTAGGACCATGATGCCTGCCTGAATCTCCAACCAGCAAGATTTTATTAAGGATTTCAAAAGGGGAGGGGGTGTAAGAACAGGGAGTAGGTACAAAGATCACATGCTTCAAAGGGTGAAAGTAGAGCCGCTGATAAGGGTCTATGTTCAGCAGTGCACATATTGTCTTGATAAACACCTTAAACAACAGAAAACAGGATTTGAGAGCAGAGAACCAGTCTGACCACAAATTTACTAGTGTGGAGTTTTTCCCCACACTAGTAAGCCTGAGGGTTCTGCAGGAGACCAGGGCATATCTCAGTCCTTATCTCAACTGCATAAGACAGACATTCCCAGAGCAGCCGTTTATAGACCACCCCCCAGAAATGCATTCCTTTCCCAAGGCATTAATATTAATATTCCTTGCTAAGAAAAGAATGTAGTGATATCTTTCCTACTTGCACATCCATTTATAGACTCTCTGAAAGAAGAAAACTATGGCTTTTTTTTGCCTGACCCCACAGGCAGTCAAGACCTTATGGTTGTCTTCCTTTGTTCCCTAAAAATCGCTGTTATTCTGTTCTTTTTCAAGGTGCACTGTTTTCATATTGTTCAAACACACATGTTTTACAATTAATCTGTACGGTTAACACAATTATCACAGTGGTCCTGAGGTGACGTACATCCTCAGCTTACAAAGATAACAGGATTAAGAGATTAAATAAAGACTGGCATAAGAAATTATAAAAGTATTATTTGGGAACTCATAAATGTCCATATTAAGATGAAATCTTCACAATTTATGTTTCTCTGCTCTGACTCCAGCCAGTCCCTCCATTTGGGGTCCTGACTTCCTGCAACAATGAAGACACATAGTCATCAGATTCTCCAAGGAAGAAATAAAAGGAAAAATATTAAATGCAGCTAGCAAGAAGGAGAAGGTAATGTACAAAGGGAGCTTCATCAGGCTAACAGCAGAACTTTTAGCAGAAACCCGAAAAGCCAGAAGAGACAGGGATCCTATATTCAGCATTGTTGAAGAAAAAAAATTTCAACTAAGAATTTCATATCCAGCCAAACTAAGCTTCATAAGCAAAAGAGAAATAAAATCCTTTTCAGATAAGCAAATGCTAAGAGAATTTGTTACCACCAAACCTGTCTTACAAGAGACCCTGAAGGGAGTGCTAAATATGGAAATGAAAGGCCATTACTGGTCACTACAAATTACACTTAGGTACATAGGTAATTGTCTAAGGTACATTGGCAATGGTCTATGTACCTAAGTGTGTTTTTGCAGTGCACATTTAAAGCAACCACACAAACAAGTCTGCGTATTAACCAGCTAACAACATGATGACAGAATCAAACCTCCTAATATTAATATTAACCTTTAATGTAAATGGGCTAGATGCTTTAAATTAAAAGCCACGGAGTGCAAGTTGGTTAAATAATCAAGACCCAAATGTTTAGAAAAGACCCATCTCGTGTGTAATTACATGCATAGGCTTAAATTAAAGGAAAGGAGAAAAATCTACCAAGCAAACAGAAAGCAGAAAGCAGAAAAAAGCAGGTGTTGCTATTCTAATTTCAGGCCAAACAGACTTTAAACCAACAATGATCAAAAAAGACAAGGAAGGCTGGGCACGGTGGCTCACGCCTGTAATCCAACACTTTGGGAGGCTGAGATGGGCTGATTACGAGGTCAGGAGATCGAGACCATCCTGGCTAACATGGTGAAATCCCGTCTGTACTAAAAATACAAAAAAAGAAAAAA
>NW_016804894.1:33797-41062 GCF_001698545.2 Rhinopithecus bieti
AAAAAAAAAAAAAAAAAAAAAAAGGAAAAGACAAGGAAGGGCATTACATAATGGTAAAACTTTCAATTCAACAAGAAAACCTAACTATCCTAAATATGTATGCACCAAACACAAGAGCACCCATTTTCATAAAGCAAGTTATTATAGACATACAAACAGACTTAGATAATCACACAGTAATAGTGGGGAACTTCAACTCCTCACTAACAGTATTAGACAGATCATCGAGGAGAAATCCAACAAAAATATTTGGGGCCAGAACTCAACATTAGACCAACTGGGATTAACAGACATCTACAGAACTATCCACGCAAACATAACAGAAAGTATGTTGTTTGCATCTGCATATGGCACATACTCTACAATTGACCACATTATAAGCCATGAAAAAGCCTTCAACAAATTTAAAAATAAAAAAATTGTACCACACTCACTCATGGACTGTAGCACAATAAAATAAAACTAATACTAAGAAAATCACTCAGAAGCATACAATTACATGGGAATTAAACAATCTGGTCCTGAGTGATTTTTGAACAAGCAATGAAATTAGAGCAGAAATCAAGAAATTCTTTGAAGCTGATAAGAACCATGATTCAACATACCAGAATCTCTGCAACTCAGCAAAAGCAGTGTGAAGAGGGAAATTTATAGCAGTAAGCACCAACATCAAAAAGTTAGAAAGATCACAAATTAGAAGCCTAATATCACACTAAAAGGAACTAGAGAAACAAGTGCAAACCAATTCCAAAGCTAGCAGAAGACAAGAAATATCCAAACTCAGAGATGAACTGAAAGAAATTGAGATGGAAAAAAAAACACACACACACACACAAAAGGTCAACAAATCTAAGAACTGGTATTCTGAAAGAATACATAAGATCGATAGATTGTTAGCTAGAATAATAAAGAAAAAAAAAGAAGATCCAAATAAACACAATCACAAATGACAAAGTGTTTCTAATCACACAAAAATACAAAAAAAAAAAAACCTCTTAAAAGTAGTATGACTAGCTTTATGCACACAAACTACAAAACCTTAAAACTGATACATTTCTTAAAACATATAATTTTCCATAATAAAACCAGGGAGAAATTGAATCCCTGGACAGACCAATATCAAGTTCCAAAACTGAATCAATAATAAAAAGCCAACCAACCAGGAAAAGCTCAATACCAGATGGGTTCACAGTCAAATTCTACCAGACATGTAAAGAAAAATGGAAAAAATTCCTACTGAAACTCTTCCATAAAATTGAGGAGGGACTCCTCCCTTACTCATTCTATGAGGTCAGCAGCATCCTGATACCAAGACCTGGCAGAGGCACAACAAAAACTGTTTAGGCCAATATTATTGATGAACATAGGTGCAAAAATCCTCAACAAAATATTAGCAACCAACTCCAACAACACATGAAAAAATCTAATCCTCCAAGATCAGGAAGGCTTTATGCTTGGGATGCAAGGTTCATTCAACATACACAAATAAATAAATGTGACTCACCACATAAACTGAACTAAAAATATAAACATGATTATCTCAATAGATATAGAAAAGGATTTCAATGAAATTCAACATGTATTCATTTTAAAAGCTGTCAACAAACTAGGCATTGAAGAAACATATCTCAAAATAATAAGAGCCATGTGTGACAAACCCATAGTCAACATCATACTGAATGGGCAAAACACTGGAAGCATTCCCCTTGAGACCTGTAATAAGACAAGGATGCCATTCAACATAGTACTGGAAGCCCTTGCCAGAGCAATCAGACAAAGGAAAAGAAATAAAAGGCACCCAAATAGGAAGAAGGGAAGTCAAACTATCTCTTTTTGCAGACAACATGATTCTATACCAGGTAAGCCACATAGTCTTCACTCAAAAGCTCCCACATCTGATAACCAACTTCAGCAAAGTTCCAGGTTACAAAATGAATATGCAAAACTCCGTAGCATTTCTATAAACCAATAACTTCCAAGCTGACAGCCAAATAAAAAATGCAATCCAATTAATAATCATGATAAAATGAATAAAATACCTAGATATAGCTAACCAGGGAGGTGAAAGAACTGTACAATGAGAATTACAAAACAATGCTCAAAGAAATCAGAGATGATGCAAACAAAAGGAAAAACATTCTATATTCATGGATTGGAAGAATCGATATTGTTAAAATGGCCATATTGCCCAAAGCAATCTATGGATTTGACACTGTTCCTATCAAACTACCAATGTCATTTTTAGCAATTAAAAAACTATTTCAAAATCCATATGGAACTTAAAAAAGAGCCTGAATAGCCCAAGAAATCCTAAGCAAAAAGAACAAAGCTGAAAGTATCACATTACCTGACTCCAAATTATATTACAAGGCTAAAGTAACCAAAATAGCATGGTACTAGTACTTAGACACACAGACCAATGGAACAGAATAGAGATCTCAGAAATAAAGCTACACACATAAAACCATCTGAAGTTTCATAAAGTTGACATAAACAAGTAATGGGGAAAAGGCTCACTATTCAATGAATTGCACTGGGATAACTGGCTAGCCACAGGCAGAAGATTAAAGCTGGACTCCTTCCTTACATCATATATAAAAATCAACTCAAGATGGGTTTAAGACTTAAATGTAAAACCTACAACTATAGAAAACCTGAAAGATAACCTAGGCAATACCATTCTGGACATAGGACCTGGCAAATATTTTATAATGGGATGCCAAAAGTAATTTCAACAAAACAAAAATTGACAAATGGGATCTAATTAAACTAAAAAAAAATTTCCTCACAACAAAATAAGCTATCAACAGAGTAAATAGACAACACACAGAATGGGAGAAAATATTTGCAAACTACAAGTCTGACAAAGGTCTGACATCAAGAATCTATAAGAAACTTAGATGAATTAACAAGCAGAAAACAAACAACCTCACTAAAAAGTGGGCAAAGGATGTGAGCAGACACTTTTCAAAAGAAGACATACATGCGGCCAACAAGCATATGAAAAAATGCTTAACATCACTAATCATTAGAGAAATGAAATTCAAAACCACAATTAGATGGTATCCCATACCAGTCAGAATGACTATTATTAAAAGTAAAAAATTAGCAGATGTTGGTGAGGCTGTAAAAGCATAGGTAGGCTTGTACACTGCTGGTGAGAATGTAAATTAATTCAACCATTGTGGATAGCAGGGTGGTGATTTCTCAGAGACGTAAAAACAGAAGTACCATTTGACGACCCAGCAATCCCATTATTGGGTATATATCCAAAGGAATAAACATCTTTCTACCATAAAAATCCTTCTGCCACAAAGACACATGTTCATTGCAGCACTATTCACAATAACAATGTCATGGAATCAACCTAACTGCCCATCACTGGTGGTCTGATAAAGAAAATGTGCTACATTTCTTTATCCAACCACAAAAAGGAATAATGAGATCATGTCCTTTGTGGCAACATAGATGGAGCTAAAGGCCATTGTCCTAAACAAACCTATACAGAAACAGAAAACCAAATACCACAAGTTCTCACTTTTAAGTGGGAGCTAAACATTAAGCACACATGGACACAAAGAAGGAAGAAACAGACACCAGGGCTTACTTGAGGCTGGAATGTAGGGGGGAGGAAGTGGATTGAAAAGCTACCTATTGGGTACTATACTTAATACCTGGGTGGTGAATTAATCTGCACACCAAATCTTTATGATATGCAATTTAGTGATACAACAACCCTGCAAATGTAGCCCTGAGCCTAAAATAGAAATTAAAAATTAAAATAATAAAATAAAATTTAAAAAATATATATATGATACAAAAGATATAAACTGTGGCACCAAAATGACAAATTATCAGGGGAAGGGAACATTCTAGGATTTTGTATGCTACTGAAGTTAATTTGTTATTACTGTAAAATATTCTATTATAACTATATTTTATTTAAGCCTCATGGTAACCATAAAGCAAAAACTATAGCATATACACAAAAAAAATAATGAAAGGAATCAAAACAGCACTACAGAAAATAACCAAATCCCAAAGATGAACAAGAGAGGAAGAAACAAAGGTTCTACAAAACAAGTAGAAAATCATTAACAAAATGACAGTAGTAAGTCCTTACATGTATGCTGCCTACAAGAGATTCATGTTAGCCTTAAGGACATAGGCTGAAAATGAAGGGATGGAAAAAGATATTCCATGAAAATGATAATCAAATGAGGGTAGAAGTGGCTATAGAAAATAGACTTCAATTCAAAAACTGTCAAAAGAAACAAAGATGGTCATTATTTAATGATACAGGGCTCAATTCATCAAGAAAACATAACAAATGTACATATAGATCCACTCAACGTTAGAACACCTAAGTATATAAAGCAAACATTAATAAATATAAAGAAAAAATAGATAGCAGTACAATAATATTAGGGGGTTTTAATACCTCACTTTCAACAATGAACAGATCAACCAGACATAAAATTAATAAGGAACTACTGAAATTAAACTGACTTTAGACAAAATGGACCTAATGGATGTATACAAAACCTTCTATCCAAATGCAGCAGAATACATACTTTTCTCTAGTGTACATGTTACATTCTCCTGTATGGACCATATGGTATGTCACAAAACAAGTCTTAAAAAACTTAATAAGATCAAAATTATATCACATACTGTTTCCCACCACAATGGCATAAAACTAGAAATCAGTAACAATTTTGGAAAATTCACTAATGTGTAAAAGTTTAAAAACATGCTCCTGAGTAACAAATGTGTCAAGAAGGAAATCAAAAGGGAAATTTTAAAATCTTGAGAAAATGACAGTGGAAACATAACATGCCAAAACCTATAGATGCAGAAAAAGCAGTTCTAGGAGGGAAATTTATAATGATAAATGTCTTCATTTAAAAAAGAGAAGATCTCAACTAAATAATCAAACCTTATGTCTCATGGAAATAGCAAAACAAGAACAAACTAACAGAAAGTGGAGAAATTACAGCAGACAAATTAGAAATAAAAAGGCTCATATGGTCCTTCTGATCTCAACTGGGCAAACGAAAAAAGGTTATATGAAACTGTCATAAATAATTATATGCCAAAAAATCTGATAACCTAGAGAAAACGTATAAATTTCTAGAAAAAAATACAACCTATAAAGGTAGAATCGGGAAGAAACAGAAAGCCTGAATAAACCACTAGCAAAGAGATTGTAATATTAATTGTAAATCTCCCCTCAAAGAGAAGCCCTGGACCAGATGATTTCACAGCTGAAATCCACCAACCATTCAGAGACGAATTAATACAAATATTTCTTAAACTACTCCAAAAAATAGAGGTGGAGAGAATACTTCCTAACACATCTTATAAGGCCAGCATAACATTGAAACCTAAGCCAGACAAAGACACCACAATGAAAGAAAACTAAAGGCCAATATTTCTTATAAACATTGATGCAGAAATCCTTAATACAATATTAGCATATTGAATTAAACAGTACATCAAGAAAATTATACACCATGATCAAGTGGGATTTACCCTGGTATGCACAGTTGGTTTAATATATGCAAATCAATCAATGTGTTGCATCACATCAACAGACTGAAAGACAAAAACCGCATGATCATCAACTGACACAAAAAGTATTCAACAAAGTTTAAATTCTTTATTGATAAAGACCCTTAACAGTTTAGATATGGAAGGAAAGTTCCTCAACATAATAAAGGGCATTTATGAAAAACCCACAGCAAACATCATAATCAATGGGGAGAAACTAAAAGCCTTTATTTCCTCTGCTACCTGATGCAAAACAAGGATGGCCACTTTTGCCACCTATTCAGCATAGTAGTGGGAGTGCTATCAAGAGCAAATAGACAAAAATAAGACCTAAAAAAAATCAGAAAGAAAGAAAGAAAATTATCTCCATTTGCAGATGAAATTATCGTATATGTAGAAACCCCCAAAGACACCATCAAAAAGCTATTAGATCTAATAAATAAATTCAGTAAAGTTGCAGGATATAAAATCAACTTACAAAAATCTATGGCATTTGTATATACATAAGGAATTGACTGAAAAGAAAATCAAGAAACCAATGCCATTTACAATAGCACCAGAGAAACTAGAATACTTACAAATAAATTTATCCAAAGAGGTAAAAGACCTGTACACTGAAAACTACAAAACATTAATAAAATAAATTGAAGAGGACACAATTAGAAGTAAAGATATTCCATGCTCAGTGATCAAAAGAAGAAATATTGTTAGAATGTTTATACTACCTAAAGCGATATAAAATTCAATGCAATCTGTATCAAAATTCCAATGGCATTCTTCACAGAAATAGAAAAAAAAATCCTAACATTCAAATGGAACCACAACACAAAAGACTTCAAATAGCCAAAACAATTTTAAGAAGAAAAAACAAAGTTGGAGGCATCGTACTTCCTGATTTCAAGTTATATTACAAAATTGTAATAATCAAAACACTATGGTACTTACATAAAAACAGCCACATAGATCAGTGGAATAGAATAGAGGGACCAGAAATAAATAAAAAGCAATTATCAACTAATTTCAACAAGGGCACCCAAAAGACACAATGAGAAAAGGATAGTCTCTACAATAAATGGTGCTGAGAAAACTGGATTTCCATATGCAAAAAGATGAAATTAAACCTTTATCACTCACCATATACAAAAGTTAATTCAAAATGGATAAAAAACCTAAATGTAAGACCTGAAACCATAAAACTCGTAGAAGAAAACATAGGGGAAAATCACTTTGACATTGGTATTGGCAACAATTTCTTGGATATCACACCAAAATCTCAAGCTACAAAACAAAAATAAATAAATGGCAGTATATCAAACTAAGCTTCTGCACAGCATCAAAAACAGCCAACAAAAGGAAAGGGCAACCTATATATTGGGAGATAAATACTTGTAAAACTTAAATAAAATGAGGTTGATAGTCATTATATATATATATATTTTTTTATTATTATACTTTAAGTTCTAGGGTACATGTGCATAACGTGCAGGTTTCTTACATATGTATATTTGTGCCATCTTGGTGTGCTGCACCCATCAACTCGTCAGCACCCATCAATTCATCATTTATGTCATGTATAACTCCCCAATGCAATCCCTCCCTCCTCCCCCCTCCCCATGATAGGCCCCAGTGTGTGATGTTCCCCTTCCCGAGTCCAAGTGATCTCATTGTTCAGTTCCCACCTATGAGTGAGAACATGCGGTGTTTGGTTTTCT
>NW_016804894.1:42858-45425 GCF_001698545.2 Rhinopithecus bieti
TCAGAATGATGTTGGACTCCAAAACTGAGTAAGGGTGGATTCCCTCTTTTTCTATTGATTGGAATAATACCATATTTTTACTGTACTTTTCTATGTTTAGTTACACAAACACCATTGTGTAACAATTGCCTACAGTATTCAGTACACTGCCAGGCTGTACATGTTTATGGCCTAGGAACAATAAGTTATACAATATAGCTTAAGTGTGTAGTAGGTTACACCATCTAGTTTTGTGAAAGTACAGTCCATGATATTCACACAATGATGAAATCACCTAACAACACATGTATCAGAATGAATTCCCATCATTAAGCAATTCATGGCTGTACATATACAATGGAATATTATTCAGCCTTAATAAAGGAGGAGATCCTGCCATTTCCCACAACATGGATGGACCTGGAGGACATTATGCTAAGTAAAATAAGCCAGACACAGTAATAAGAATATTGCATAATCTCATTTATACATGGGATTTAAAAAATAGGTCAAGTATATAGAGATATAGAATAAAGTATTGGTTACCAGGGTGAGAGAGAAGTAGGAAATAGGAAGATGTAGATCAAAGGATACAAGTAGCAAATATGTAGGATGAACAATTTGAAAGATCTAATGTACAGCATGAGGGCTATAGTTTATAATAATGTATTTTATTCAGTACTTTAGCTAAATGAATGGTTTATAGTTGTTCTTGCCAGGGGTAGAGGAGGGAATGAGTAACTATGTTAGATGATGGGTAGGTTAACTTGTTCCACTATAGTAGCCATGTATCTTATTACATCACGCTGTACATCTTAAATAAAAACAATAAATTTATTTTTTTTAAAAAAGAGAAAGTAAAGAAAAGCAACACAAAAGTTTTAGACATCGTTGACACTGGCCAGAACCTAGTCAAATGGTAACTCCTAGCAGAAAGAGAGGCTTGGAAACACAGTCTTGAGCTGGGCAGCCTTGCATTTGGTTAAAACGTTCATTACTACAGAATAGAAGAACTAATATTGAACAAGTAGCAGGCTATACCTCACACAACAAAGAAAGTAAAAAACTCGTGCGTGGTTTACAAGCAGTCTATAGCCTGACTCTTCCACTACTTATCTTCTAACACACATATAGCTGTGAGAAACAGACCAGCCTCTCTTCCCAGCAAATTATAATAAGCCCAATAAAATTAAATCTTTCCATTTGTGTAGTCTTTTTCAGAGTTGAGAAACCTATAAATCCCAGTTCTGTGTTACCTTAACAAAGTGACACGGTATTTTTGAGCCTGTTTGTTCACCCTCAAATGAAGTTCTGAATTTCAAAGAAAATAGGAGATATAAAATGATCTGTAAACTGCATTTCCTTATACAACTGAGAGTCATTATTATAACAAGAGAAACCCTCAGTCAGATCCTCACAGCCAAGCTCTGAGAAAGGCAGCCTTTCCTCTGCAGCTACCCCCTAAGATAGGATTCAAACATGCAATTTCCATTGTACTAGCCTTTTTTTCTGAACTGGCCTCTATTACAAATGACTATTTCAGCTGCCAGGAGAAGAGGACTAAGATAAGGCAATGCATATAAATTTGTTCCATTCTGTAAATCTATGAACTGCTGAAAAGCTATTGCCTTAATGAGTCGTTGATAACATCACTATTTAAGTGTTAAACTTTTGTTGGGTATCCTATAATGTAGAGAATAGGGAAGCAGATCTTGTTCTCAAGTAACCATGGTCTGGGTTAGTTCAATACAGCAGGTATGTTTTAGAATCACACAAGGTTAGATTCAAATCCCAGCTTCTGAACTTTACCACTTAAATTCCAGCTTTACCACTTAATGGTTGTGTGGTCTTTGGCAAATGACTTAGCCTCTCTGATCTTCAGTTCCCTAATCCATAAAATAAGGATAATCATAGTTTCCACTGACATAGGGTAGGTACTAAAGATTTAACTGGTGAATGAATGTATTGTATGTGGATAGTTTAGGGGCATGCCTGGCACACAGCAGATGCCAGGCCCCTTCCTCCAAGATTATGGTCCTATTACTAGTAAACATATCCTAAATAATCACTGAGAATGATAACCAGAAGGCTAAATGACTATCTTTATATTCCAATATGTTGCTTCGAAGTAGAAAAAACACTAGGGTGCAGGGTGGGTGACATGGCATTCATCATTCATTTATTCTCACATTTCTTCATGCATTCATTCATCCAATTAATCAAGAAATACCTATAAGCATCCCTTTTGCACCATGCCCTATGCAAGGTGCCGGAGACACGGTTGACAGTTAAAATTGACATGATTCTTTTTTTTTTATATGTATTTCTTTCTTTATTTATTTTTATTATACTTTAAGTTCTACGGTACATGTGCATAACGTGCAGGTTTGTTACATATGTATACTTATGCCATGTTGGTGTGCTGCACCCATCAACTCGTCAGCACCCATCAATTCATTTATATCATGTATAACTCCCCAATGCAATCCCTCCCTCCTCCCCCCCCCCATGATAGGCCCCGATGTGTGATGTTCCCCTTCCCGAGTCCAAGTGATCTCATTGTTCAGTTCCCACCTATGAGTGAGAAC
>NW_016804894.1:47308-51451 GCF_001698545.2 Rhinopithecus bieti
TTTTCCAACTCATTGGTAGCTTGATGGGGATGGCATTGAATCTATAAATAACCTTGGGCAGTATGGCCATTTTCACGATATTGATTCTTCCTATCCATGAGCATGGTATGTTCTTCCATTTGTTTGTGTCCTCTTTCATTTCACTGAGCAGTGGTTTGTAGTTCTCCTTGAAGAGGTCCTTGACATCCCTTGTAAGTTGGATTCCTAGGTATTTTATTCCCTTTGAAGCAATTGTGAATGGAAGTTCATTCCTGATTTGGCTCTCTGCTTGTCTGTTACTGTTGTATAAGAATGCTTGTGATTTTTGCACATTAATTTTGTATCCTGAAACTTTGCTGAAGTTGCTTATCAGCTTAAGGAGATTTTGGGCTGAGATGATGGGGTTTTCTAAATATACAATCAAAAATTGACATGATTCTTGATCTTATGGCACTCACAATCTGCTGGAAAATACTTATCAATGGATGATTATAATATGGCATAATAACAGCTATATTAACAAGAAGTTCTGGGTGTCACAGTAGTTCAGAGAAGGGGCACTTAACTGAACTTGGGTTGAGAGAAATCTCAGTGAAAATTTCCCTGAGAAGGCAATGCTGGAGACAAGTCTTGAAGGACAAGTAAAAGGTTGCCAAGTAAAGAGGAGTGGGGAATAGAGTATGGTAGGCAGAGGGAATAGGAAGTGCACAGATAAGAGTAAGAAGAAAGCCAAGAATCTTCAAAAACCTCAAAAATGTCAAAGTTATTGGACAGAAGAATGCAAAGGAGAGGTGGAAAGAGATAGGGATGGAGAGTTAAGCTAGTAAGAACACGTGGAGATGTCTAGGCTCAAGTAAGCCTGCCTGCCTTGTACACTCCACTTCTGGGGTCAGGGCACAGCTGAAGGTTCAAGCATAGGTTCAAGAGATTGTTGTTTATCCTAAGAGCAACTGGAAAGGTAATAAATAGGAGAGTGTCATGACCAGCTTTACATATTAGAAAGACTACTCTGACTGCTGCATAGAAAATAGATTGAAGGGTGGACTGAAGGGCTTGGGATACAGTGACAATGACAATGCAGAAAAGTGGACTGATCAAGACAAGGTAGGTACACAGTCAGAATAACTATTATTAAAAAGCCAAAAAAAAAAAGCAGATGTTGACCAAGATGCAGAGAAAAGGGAACATTTATACACTGTTGGGGGGAATGTAAATTAGTGCAACTTCTATGGAAAGCTATATGGGGATTTCTCAAAGAACTAAAAATACAACTACCATTTGGTCCAGCAATCCCACTACAGGGTATCCACCCAAAGGGAAATAAATCATTATATCAGAAAGATATCTACATTCACATGTTTATCACAACACTGTTCACAATAGCAAAGATATGAAATCAAACTAAGTGTCCATCAATGGAGGATTAGATAAAGAAAATGTAGTATACGTATAACATGAAATACTATTCAGTAATAAAAGAGAATAAAATAATGGTTTTTGCAGAAACATGGATGGAATTAGTGGCCATTATTTTAAGTGAACAACATAGAAACAGAAAGTCAAATACCACATTTTTTTCACTTATATTCAGGGGCTATATAGGTTGGTGCAAACATAAGTGTGGTTTTTGCCATTAATAAATAATGTGCACACATGGACATAAAGTGTGGAATAGTAGACATTGGAGACTTGAAGTGTGAGAAGTGTTGCGGGATAAGAAATTACTAACTGGGTATAATGTACACTATTCATGTGATGGTTACACTAAAAACCTAGAGGTCACCACCAACAATATATCCCTGTATCAAAACTGCATTATACTCCCTAAATTTATACAAAAAAGGAAAAAACAGAACAACAGAAGAAAGGGAATCACCCAAGACTTGAGAGTAGACTGGAAATAGTGGGAAAGGAGGAAAACATGTTGTCCAAACTTGTTCAATTATCAACCTGACAATATCATTTAATAACTAGGGGCTCTTCCCCATCACTTTATCTTGCCAAGTATCAGTATCTTTATGTGTCAAAAAAATATGATAAATCTTGTCCTATTTCTCTCCACAATATTGGAGAACTCAAGTGAAAGAAGGGCTATGAATGCTCTTTCCAATGTACAAAGGGCTATGAACCAGGAGGTCAGAAGATAACCCATGGGCTTACCCTCACTGCAAAGGTAAGTGTGTCCTCACCAGAAAATATGAAACCTAGCCCAATCAGACTCTCCCAGGTTTTCTTTTCTTTCTTTAAAAAAAAAAAAAAAAATCATAAAAGAGTTCTTTAGTGCTGGGGAGGTTCCAAGATGGCTGAATAGGAACAGCTCCGGTCTACAGTTCCCAGCGTCGGCGACGCAGAAGACGGGCGATTTCTGCATTTCCAACTGAGGTACTGGGTTCATCTCACTGGGACTTGTCAGACAGTGGGTGCAGGACAGTGGGTGCAGCCCACCAAGCGTGAGCCGAAGCCGGGTGAGGCATCGTCTCAACTGGGAAGCACAAGGGGTCAGAGAATTCCCTTTCCTAGCCAAGGGAAGAAGAGATACACAGAACCTGAAAAATCGGGTCATTCTCACCCTAATACTGTGCTTTTCCAAGAGTCTTAGCAAATGGCACACCAGGAGATTATATCCCGTGCCTGGCTCGGAGGGTCCCACGCCCACAGAGCATCGCTCATTGCTAGCACAGCAGTCTGAGATTGAACTGCAAGGTGGCAGTGAGCTGGGGGAGAGGCGTCCACCATTGCTGATGCTTCAGTAGGTAAACAAAGTGATCAGGAAACTCGAACTGGGTGGAGCCCACCACAGCTCAAGGAGCCCTGCCTGCCTCTGTAGATTTCACTAGTGGTTCTCCCAGCATGGAGTTTGAGATCTGAGAACAGACAGACTGTCTCCTCAAGTGGGTCCCTGACCCCTGAGTAGCCTAAATGGGAGGCACCTCCCAGTAGGGGCAGACTGACACCTCACATGGTCAGGTCCCCCTCTGAGATGAAGCTTCCAGAGGAACGATCAGGCAGCACCATTTACTGTTCTGCAATATTCGCTGCTCTGCAGTCTCCGCTGGTGATAACCAGGAAAACAAGGTTTGGAGTGGACCTCCAGCAAACTCCAACAAACCTACAGCTGAGGTTCCTGGCTGTTGGAAGGAAAACTAACAAACAGAAAGGACATCCACACCAAAACCCTATCTGTACATCAGCATCATCAAAGACCAAAGGTAGATAAAACTCCAAAGATGGGGAGAAACCAGAGCAGAAAACCTGAAAATTCTAAAAATCAGAGAACCTCTTTTCCTCCAAAGGAACGCAGATCCTCGCCAGCAATGGAACAAAGCTGGACAGAGAATGAATTTGGTGAGTTGAGAGAAGAAGGCTTCAGACAATCAAACTTCTCCAAGCTAAAAGAGGATGTTTGAACCCATCACAAAGAAGCTAAAAACCTTGAAAATGATTAGATGAATGGCTAACTAGAATAATCAGTGTATAGAAGTTCTTAAATGACCTGATGGAGCTGAAAACCATGGCACGAGAATTAGATGACACATGCACAAGCTTCGGTAGCCGATTCAATCAACTGGAATAATGGTTATCAGCGAATGAAGATCAAATGAATGAAATGAAGTGAGAAGAGTAGTTTAGAGAAAAAAGAGTAAAAAGAAATGAACAAAGCCTCCAAGAAATATGGGACTATGTGAAAAGACAAAATCTATGTCCAATTGCTGTACATGAAAGAGACGGGGAGAACGGAACCAAGTTGGAAAACACTGTGCAGGATATTATCCAGGAGAACTTCCTCAACCTAGCATGGCGGCCAACATTCAAATTTAGGAAATACAGAGAATGCCACAGAGAAACTGCTTGAGACACATCATTGTCAGATTCATCAAAGTTGAAAAAAAAAAGATGTTAAGGGCAGCCAGAGAGAAAGGTCGGGATACCCACAGAGGGAAGCCCATCAGACTAACAGTGGCTCTCTTGGCTGAAACTCTACAAGCCAGAAGAGAGTGGGGCCAATATTCAACATTTGAAAGAAAAGAATTTTCAACCCAGAATTTCATATCCAGCCAAACTAAGCTTCATAAGTGAAGGAGAAATAAAATCCTTTACAGACAAGCAAATGCTGAGAGATTTTGTCACCACCAGGCCTGCCTTACAAGAGCTCCTGAAGGAAGC
>NW_016804894.1:54725-60855 GCF_001698545.2 Rhinopithecus bieti
GGACTCTTTTCTTGCCAGAGCTTTATGGAAACAACTTTAAAAGCAAGTTTGGTCCAAATGATACCAGTGTCACAGACTACACCATGTTTGTGTCAGACCCAAAATCGCCGCATGTCAATGTGCATTCTCTCTGCATTCATAAGCAATTCACTGTGTTCTCCATCTGACTTCCCCATAGCACATATCATAGCAGATGTCCATCAACCTTGACCAGACTTCCTTAAAGTCCTCTTCTTAGATTCAGAGTCCCTTCTCTCTCTGGTTCTTTCATTGAGCCTTTTCAATCTTGTTGAAGGATTCTTTTTCTTCCACTTGCCCCTTAAATGAAGGTTTCCTGCAACCCAGGCCTTTTCTTTTTTTGTTTTTGAGATGAAGTTTCACTCTTTCACCCAGGCTGTAGCTCACCGCGACCTCTGCCTTCAGGGTTCAAGCGATTCTCCTATCTCAGCTTCCCGAGTAGCTGAGATTTCAGATACCCACCACCACACCCGTCTAATATTTGTATTTTTAGTAGAGATGGGGTTTTACCATGTTGGCCAAGCTGGTCTCAAACTCCTCACCTCAAATGATCCACCCATCTCAGCCTCCTGAAGTGTTAACATTATGGGCATGAGCACTGTGCCTGGCCAGAAAAAGCATTTTCAAGAGACAAATCCAAAGGTGCTGCTGAGTAACCACTTACTATAAGATTATCACAGATAAAAGGGAGCCAGATGCTGATAGTTAAGACAATGGGGGAAAGATCCAAAAGGCATTTCAGATATCTTCAAAGCCACTGCTCCAATCACAGACCCAGAGATCATAGAGGAAGAATGGCTTCAGAAGAGCCTGGGACACTACTGACCTGTACCACCTTGGGACACTGCTCCCCAAATCCCAACCACTGGGTCTTTAATCACTGCGTAAATGGTCTCAGGTACTGCTTGGGTCACTGCTTCAGAGGGCACATAGAGTAAGTCTTGGTGCCATCCACATGGTGCTAAGTCTTTAAGTGCTCAGAATGCAAGAGTGGTGGGAACTTGGCAGCACTCTCCACCTTCCTGGTGGATGATAAGATTTTCGGGTATCCTCACTTTCATTCCAAGTTATGTTACCACTTTTACAACCATTTTTCCCCTTGCCTTCAGACTATCTAAATCCCTGGAGATTTTCCCATACCCTGCTGTCTTAGTTCACTTTTCATTGCTGGAAAGGAATACTTGAGACTGGGTAATTTATTTTTAAAAAGAGGTTTATCTGTCTCACACTTCGGCAGGCTCTAGAAGAAGAATGGCACCAGCATCTGCTTCTGGTGAGGGCCTCAGGAATCTTCCACTTATATTGAGGGAGGGGTCCTGGACTGGAAATAAAGAGAAATGTGGTCTCCTTGCTTTGTCCTTTCAAAGGACCTCAACCTGGGCCATGTCTGAAACCTGAAGGAAGAGCAGAGAGAAGCAAGCATGTTACATGGTGAGAGGAAGTAAGAGAAAGAGGAGGGAGGTGCCAGGCTCTTTTTAACGATCAGTTCTTGCAGGCACTAAAAGAGTAAGAACTCATTTATTAGTGCAAGGGTGGCACAAAGCCCTTCATAAAGGATCTATCCCTATGACTCAAATATTTCCCATTAGGCCCCACCTCCAACACTGGGGATCAAATTTCAACATGAGATTTTGAGGGGAAAAATATCTAAATTATGTCACCTGACATTCTGCCAACACCATGGGACAGTGTGAAAGGAAAGAAGCACAACTAGTTTAGTTCCCTGGGTCAGGACGAGAAGTAAGAATAAATTCCTAGTATTCCTTCATTTCCTCTAGCACATTCATCAATGTCCCTCACACCCTATTCTTACTCCATATATGTGAACAGCAGGTATTAGTAGTTCCACTTTAAAGGGAAGAAGTTGAAATACAGAGAAGTGATGGCTGACTTTCCTGAAGCCAAAATGCAAGTTGATGGCAGATCCGGGACCTAACCCCAGTTCTCTTGCAACCTAGCCAGTTAGAGTCTCTGTCCAAGGAAATCTGCTTCTTCATCAGAAGATGACTTCTTCCTATTGGAAGGCAATCAATTAAAGAAATACAACCAGCTGCAAGCAGAGATCCACCCAGCAGGGTCCTGTTCCATGAGCCCCTCTTCGCTACCTCTGACCCCAACCACAGAGTTCCAATTCCAGGCCTGAAAAATGTAAGCACCACCCAGGCTTGGAGACGGTGGCAGTACAGAATCTGGTCCTCTCCTCCTTTTCCCCTCCAAATCCCTGGAGCTTGAGCCTTGGAATAGTCATGCACTGCAGGGAGGGGGCCGCCCCGTGACAGCTGCAAGCAGGTTATTCCAGAGAATGTTGAGATGGCAGGAATATTTTCCAGTTGAAATCAACTCAATTCCCTTTGCATTTGAGTCTTGGGAACATTCATGATGAAAATCTAGACAGCATGACATTGTATGAACTCTGAAAGGCAGGCTGATGCTACTTTGGTTGGTGTTGCCTTTGGCTCACACTGAAGACACATTCAGAGACCTAGAAAAGACCAGCCAAAGCAGCTTAAGCCAAAGACCCTGTGCCATCCATATTTTAAAAGCTGTCTGTATGTAGTGCTGATCTGGTCTCTGAGGTAACGCCTGACTTATTGTACTGCCCAAGGAAGATCTGGGATTGTGAGCCTCACCACTTAGAGTACCCCAGGGAAGGGGGGGCCCTTCACTGCACCCTTGCCCCAGAGACCCAAAGCAAGGGGAAAAATGGTAAAAAGGAGACTGCAGACTAAGGTGACACATTCTCACCTAGAGTATCACTGGCATCAGACAGGGGGAAGGCACAGGGATGTGGGCAGGCAGGGCCAGGGGTTTTCCCACCAGGGTCGAGGGAGGCAATATGATATTGAGGGAAAGGGCCTGGATTGGAAGTAAAGAGAAATCTTGTCTCCTGACTTTTTCCTTCCATGCCCTGTCAGAAATCTGAGACAACTTTTGGTATGCTCATAAAAATGACCACCACAACCCCAACAACACAAAAGGATGCATGGAATGTTGCCTGGAAGGCAGAAGAAGTGAGCTGTGCCACTCACTGGGCTGCTTGACAATTTACTTTGCCGACCCCTGTATTCAGTTTCATTCCATTAAATTATGAGTATAAGTCTTGCCCACCTCACAATGCTGTTGTGAAAACCAAATGAAATAATGAGTATAGGTGAGCCTTAGAAGCTGTAAACTATAAGGCCCTTTGTTGTAGCTAGGGTCTCTTGGAGCAGACTGGGTGATGAAACTGGCATGGTGACATGTACAAGCAGTCTCCTAGAGCCTGGGGCTTTGTGAGAGAAGTAAAGGGTGGAGCTGGGTACTCCCTAAACTCTGGCCCCTGGACTCATAGCACATAGAACCTTAAGTGCAAAATGAAATCAGAGAGCAGCACTGAGCTTTAGCAAGGGCTGGTCTAAGTGTAGTTCAGGGAGGAGACATCCACAGCATTATGTTCCAGGGCAGGAAGGCTCAAACTCCCAAATATCCCCATCACTAATGGCTGAAATCCCAGAAGAAAAGCTGAATTTTCAGCTAAATCACTTCTTCCATTAAAATACAAATGAGCACATGACATGGAAAAGGGGAGCAGGTCTGTGGCATTTCCACCCACATCTGGGGCTACTTATTAGTTGCTTTACTCCCTCGAAATACTTTCTCACTCCATTCTGTCAGGTACTGCTGCCTACCTCCATTAGAGTAATCTTCCTAAATTGTAGATGGTGCCACACCTCAGCTGCAGAACCTTCAACAGCATCTCATTACCTACAGGAAATAATTGAAAAGCTTCAGCTTGGCATTCCAAGTTCTCCGTAGTCATGCCTTAGCCTCCTTCCAGCTGTACCTTTGTATTTTCACCAAACTCCTTCATTCCAGAAGCCTCAGAGCAAATACAGATTACAAGGGAAACATACGGGACCAGAAGTCAGAAGAACTGGGTTTCAGTCCCAGCTCAGTCATTAACTTTCCATATGACCTTATATAAGTAATTTATTCAATGATAATTTGGGGAGTATTTAGATTATTTGGGAAATGTGTCAAAATCAATTTGTTACTAAATTAAAGTATAAATGTTTTTTTAATGACTTCTAGTCTAGATCCTCCATATAATGTCAACCATATTCACTTTTCAAAAGAATATGTTTTCCAGAGTGGAAAAAATGACTGGAGTTACAGCCAACACTCACATAATCACCCAGAATTTTTGATAAATATAAGGCTCCTTCTATATTTAAGACTATAGTACGTTGAGGTCACATGCTTTTTTCTGCCACTGTGCCTTCTCCTTTACATTCACTTCTTCTAACGTTCTCTTGCCTTCCTGAAAAGTGTTTAAATCTTCCCCATACTTCAAGACCTAACTCAAGACCCTACCACCACCACTAATACAAGGAATTCTTTCAAATGCCACGACTCCCCAGTCCACAGTGAAATTTCACTTCCCTTTAATCTCTAACACTAGCTGTATCTATTTACCAGCTGTTCAAGCGTCATCTAGTGACTTCCTCTCTGTCAACCATCTGGAAGAGCTTGTCTTATCTAACTTACCTATTTACACCATGTATAAACTCCTGAAGGTATCTCTCTATCTTATAGGCTTTGAGAGAAACTCCATAGGGGATGAGGAATGAAGGGAGCTACGCTGCCCAGGTGGCAGTGATGGAGTGCAGTGCCATGACAGGTGAGCAAGGTGGGCATAGAGTAGGAACCTGGCTGCTAAGGTATGGCAAAATCAACAGGAACATCATTTTATCATCCTCGTCAACACCACCATCATCCCTGAAATATTTAGGGTGTGATTTAAAATGTATTTTTACATTTGTTATCTTACACATTCAGATAATCAAAGCTGCAAAGGCATTAGGTGATTTCAGTCCAGTGGCTCACCTTGCCTGGAGCATTTGTTAAAACATACATTTCTGGAACCCACTCCCAGAGTGTCTGGTTCACTTGGTATAGGGCAAAGCTTGAGAACTGGCATTTCTAGAAAGTTTGCAGGTGACACTGCTGCTGCTGCTGTGAGGATCACACATTGAGAACCACTGATCTGATCCAATCTTACTATCTTACTTTATTGGTCCACGTTACCAGTGAGTCACAGAAAGAGGAAGAGAGTTCTCCAAGGTTACCTCACAAGTCAGTGACCAAGTTGTGGTTCCTGACTCCTAAGCCAGAGGTCCTTTTTCACTACCACAGCTAAACCTCCTCCTTTTCTTTCTTCCCTCCCAGTGGTGCTGTGAAGACGAATTACATGCTCTCTGGAAAAGCTCTTTGTATTCTGCAAAACTAAGATGCTCATATCCAGGTGGCAGTGTTATTGCTCTGCAGAGATGTCTGATCACAATTAGCCCTCCTCTCCTTTGCCTGTACTCTGATATTTGTATGATCCCATTTGCCCCTCCCCTCTTCCAGCTGTGTGGAAAACAAAGAGCCACCTTACTTGACCCCAAGCCAGTTTAGGTCACTGTAACTAGCTGTGCTTTCCCTAAGGCTATCTGCCCATGAAATGGCCCAGCTCAGCCAAGGAGATTGTGGGGGAGGGGCATTAGGTTGTTTCAAGCATAGCCCCAGATGGTCCTGAGTCTCAGAGTCCACCAGTGACCTGCACCTACTCGCATCTCCAGGCCCAGCCAAGAGTAGTTTGGAAACTACAGGCTATACACAGGTCCTGTTGGGGATCGAGGATGGTCTATCTCCCCACTGTGCACCTGGCCATGTGTACAGGGGTCTTAGTGCTTGGGTCACACCATAGATTATCTAGGAATTGACAACTTATGGCCCACAGGCTCAATTTTGTCTAGGTCCTGGTTTTGTAATGCCTATGAGCTAAGAATGGATTTTTACACTTTTAGTGGAATTTTAGGAGGTGGAGGAGGAGGAGTAGAATGGGTGGAGGAGGATGAGGCAGCAGCAGTGATGAGAGACACAAAATGACCCACAAAGCTCATATATTTACCATATTTCCCTTTGCAGAAAATATTTGCTGACCCCCTGGATCAGCAAACTGATCAGCAAATTGGATCAACAAACTGATGCCAAGGGAACCCTCAAACTACAGAATATCAGTACTAAAAGGAACTAGAGAACTAAGCTGAGAATCAAACTGCATTCCTTGGTGTCATGGAGTTCTAGA
>NW_016804894.1:63368-68323 GCF_001698545.2 Rhinopithecus bieti
GAAATTGACAAATGGGATCTAATGAAACTAAAGAGCTTCTGCACAGCAAAAGAAACTACCATCAGAGTGAAGAGCCAAACTACAAAATGGGAGAAAATTTTTGCAATCTACTCATCTAACAAAGGGCTAATATCCAGAACCTACAAAGAACTCAAACAAATTTACAAGAAAAAAACAAACAACCCCATCAAAAAGTGGGCAAAGGATATGAGCAGACACTTCTCAAAAGAAGACATTTATGCAGCTAACAGACACATGAAAAAGTGCTCATCATTACTAGCCATCAGATAAATGTAAATCAAAACCACAACGAGATGCCATCTCACACCCGTTAGAATGGTGATCATTAAAAAGTCAGAAAACAACAGGTGCTGGAGAGGATGTGGAGAAATAGGAACACTTTTACACTGTTGGTGGGACTGTAAACTAGTTCAACCACTGTGGAAGACAGTGTGGCGATTCCTCAAGGATCTAGAACTAGAAATACCATTCGACCCAGTCATCCCGTTACTGGGTACACACCCAAAAGATTATAAATCATGCTGCTATAAAGACACATGCACATGTATGTTTATTGCGGCACTATTCACAATAGCAATCACTTGGAACCAACCCAAATGTTCATCAATGACAGACTGGATTAAGAAAATGTGGCACATATACACCATGGAATACTATGCAGCCATAAAAAAAAAAGGATGAGTTCATGTCATTTGTAGGGACATGATTGCAGCTGGAAACCATCATTCTCAGCAAGCTATCGTAAGAACAGAAAACCAAACACCACGTGTTCTCACTCATAGGTGGGAATTGAATAATGAGAACACTTGGACACAGCAGGGGGAACATCACACACTGGGGCCTGTTGTGGAGTGGGGGGAGGGGGGAGGGATAGCATTAGGAGATATACCTAATGTAAATAATGAGTTAATGGGTGCAGCACAACAACATGGCACATGTATACATATGCAACAAACCTGCACGTTGTGCACATGTATCCTGGAATATAAAGTATAATTTAAGAAAATAAAAGTGTCTGTCTACCTCTGCTACTAACCAGCTATGTGGCCTTGGACAGTTCCCTTCACCTTTTAGGGTTTCAGATTCCTCATCAGTGATATAAATTATCTAGACATTTGCTAAAAGACATAGTGTATACAGTGGTCCATTTCCAAGAAAAAGTGCCTTGAATTGGCTTATGTCAGCAAACTACAGAAGAAACACGATATACTAGGCCCCTGCTTGGATACCCAATGCTTGCTTGCCAGCCTCCCCATTCCCTCCACCTTAGTTGCCTTCACCTGAACCAAAGAAGTTTAGTCTAAGATGGAAGTTTACTGGACTACAAAATAGTTCATTTTTTCTGTCCTTATCAGCCTGCCCAGCTACTTAGGTCACAAGTCATATACTTGAAGACCCCGTGAGCTACCTAGGATTGCAATGCATTGTGGGCTGCAACAAAATGCAGCAAGATAACTCCCCCCAAAAATAAAAATAAAAAACACCTGAAGCCCCTAACCAACAATCAATAGACCACCTCCAGGAAGATTGTGACCCTATATACTCAGTCTATGAGGAACCGGGAGAGGGACCCGCACACTAGGGGATAAATTGCTTGTTGAAACTGTGCTGGGTGTACCTGCTCATCAGACACCCAATCTTGCAAGAACATCATTAAAAGTCTCGCTTTCACTGTTCTCTGAGTCTCTCTGAATCCATTGTTTGGGTTTGGATGGATGAGTGTTTCTCACAACCTGGTGGTCCGTATGGGGATCTCTCTATCTGTGTGGAGTGAGACACCGGCTGAGAGGGGAGATGTGTCCCACCCAATTTAGGTGGCCCAATCTGCCCAGGTGTCCCAGCTCCCCATAGAAGCCATAGAAAAAGCCAACACTGTTATTCAGGAAATGACAAAAGTGACACCGGGAGAAAAGCAGGCACCATGGCAACCAGGCAATCTCGTGCATGAGCCAAGGTAGGAAAATTGGACTATAAGTACTACCTTGGTTGTTGGGCATTTTTGGAGGTCTCAGGATGTGCAGAAAACCTCCAGTAAGGGGAGTTGAGTACACAAGGGTGTGCAAGAAACCTCCAGTTAGGGGGGCTGAGTACACAGGGAAAGACTCAGACACAGAGACTAACAAAAAATGGGAAACAGGAATTCTAGGCCTAGGAAACAAAGGAAAGGGGAACTAAAAGACCCCTGCTGACATTCTCCCAGATAGTCCATTGAGGAGAATGTTGCAGATTTGAAGGGATAATCCTCAAAACAGGGACAAGAAAACGAAAAAATGATAAAATATTGCTGTTTTATCTGGTCCAAAAAGCCCATTCATCAGCGCTTGGTCTTTTGGCCTAAGTTTGGCTCAGATGAGGATTGGGTGTGCCAAGCTTTAATCCTCTATGTGAATAATAAAACCCCATCCTCACAAGAGGGGATGGGTTATGCTCTTTGCTGGATTAGTGAATTAACCCTCATGTTCCCCTTAAAAGAAAGGAAAAGAGCATAGTAAAAGCCCTTTCCCAATAAAAGCCCTGGAATCTCTAACACCCTTGCTTCCTCCCCCAATACATCTCACAAAGTAGAGGACAGGGAAATCAGAGGGCAACAGAAAGGTCAAAGAAAGAGGAATCTGGGGGTTGTGAAGGAGCTAAACCCAATGCTTTCTTAAACCCTTGTCCAAACTTGAGGAAAGAATTAGAACAATACAAGAAGGATATTACAAATTTCCCTATTCCTTCTAAACAGCAGGTGTCTAACATGTACCCTTTTAGAGAAGGCCCTATGGGACAGGGAGAAGTTGGATTCTTGAGTAACAAGTACCGAGGTTAGGAACTTTAGAAAAAGGAAATGAGGCTACTCTTGGAAAATCCCCTCAGTTTAGCAGGGCAGCTAAATCAATTTTTAGCACTCAATTTTTATACTTGGAATGAGATGATGTCAATCGTGAATATTCTGTTTACTGGGGAAGAGAGGAGAATGATTAGAAGGACAGCCATAACCATTTGGAGAGGCAGCATCCTTTAAGGCAAGCAATCCTGCCAGCTAAGTAGAAATTCCCAAATGTAAATCCCAGATGGGATAACAATAACCCCAGAGATCGGGCCCAAATGCAGAACCTAAGGAAACCAATACTTTAAAAGATTAAAAAGTCCACTCCTAGAACACAAAATATCTCAAAAGCATTTGAGATCCAACAAGAAAAAGAGGAGACTCCCTTTGCATTTCTGCAGAGGCTCATAGACCAAAAGAGAAAATATTCATGATTAGATGCAGAGGATCCAGTAAGGCAAGGCCTTTTAAAGATTAATTTTGTGACTGAAAGCTGGTCTAATATTACTAAAAAACTGCAAAAGATCAATTGATGGAATCAAAAGCCCATTAAGAAATTACTGAGGGAAGCCCAAAAGGTTTTTGTAAGAAGAAAGAAAAGAGAAACTGAGAAAGGAAGAAGGAGAAAAAGTAAATAAGGAAATTGGAAAGAGAAAGGGGAGGAAACAGCAAACACAGAGGACCAGAGAGAGAAAGAGGTAAGCTACTGACCCTGAAAGCAGCAGAGAGCTGGCCATGCAGCTGCAGGCATGGGGCTGGCAGAAGCTGCAGAGCTGGACCAGACAGTTGGGATAAAAGTGGACAGTGTGAGAAAGCTGTTAATAAAAGTTGCTGCTGAATCTTTGTCATTTCGGCAGAGTTGTCTGTCTTTGCAGACAGATGAAGGGAGCCAGGGCACAGCACTGCTGAGCTCGTGCCCAGAGAGCAAAAGAGGAAGAAACTAACTGTAAGGAAGAAAGAAAACAGGGGTTGACAGAGAGAGATAGAAAAAGAAAATGAGCGAGAGAGAGACCAGAAAGACAGAGATCAAAGAGAGACACAGAAGGTGAGAATGGGGAGAAAGATAATGTAAAAGGAAGAAAGAGTACAAGAGGAAGTGAGAGGATGCGGAGATGCTGGCAGGGCTGAGAAAAGGATCTAGAGGCTCAAGCAACAAGGAGGTGCAGGGAAAGGGTGGAGTGTGGCCACTGAGGGGGGACAGACCCAGAAAACTGGGGGATGCAAGTGAGAAAGAGATGTGGAGGAGAGTGTAGAATCAGGCTGCTTGAGGAATAGTGGGCTGCCTATAGCAAAGACTAGATGGCTGTATGTCAGGAGGCAAATAGAGAGGATTCAGGTTATGAAAGGGTAAATGGATAAGATGACCATTAAGGTTTTGTTGTTTTACTGAGAGGCTGTAAGTCCACCAGGGGAAGCTGTCAGTAAGGCTGCAGAGGTGCTGGGGAGCTACATGAGGAAGATCAGAACTAGTGTTGTAAACTCGAGTATAGAGCCAGCAAATCATGAGGAGGAGGGCTGCAGGGCTGTGTGGGGACTGTGGTTAACCGAAGAGGGTACACCCTGAAGAGGGGCCATGGCTGCTCAGCTGTTTCTACAGTACTGGCCCTGTGTTGCCAAATTGCATGCTTTGTCAGAGGCCACAGTTCTGATGTTTTATGTGAAAAGGAATTTTTTTTCTTTATATCTTCTAAAAAAATGTGAGGGTTACATGGGCAGAATATGCAGGTTTGTTACATAGGTATACATGTGCCATGGTGGTTTGCTGCAACTAATGACCAATCCTCTAAGTTCCCACCCCTCATTCCCATCCCCCAACTAGTCCTGGTGTGTGTTGTTTCCCTCTGTGTTCATGTGTTCTCAATGTTCAACTCTCACTTACGAGTGAGAACATGTGGTGATTGGTTTTCTGTTCCTGTGTTGAGTTTGCTAAGGATAATGGCTTCCAGCTTCATCCATGTCCCTACAAAAAAAAAAACTCATTACTTTTTATCTCTGCACAGTATCTCATGGTGTGTATGTACCACATTTTAATTATCCAGTCTGTCATTGATGGGCATGTGGGTTGGTTCCATGTCTTTGCTACTGTAAATAGTACTGCAATAAACATACATGTCCATGTTTT
>NW_016804895.1:0-1453 GCF_001698545.2 Rhinopithecus bieti
CCAGGCTGCCTTGAAGAAGCTCTCCCAGACTGCCCTTTTCCCCAAGGCAGGGTCAGGACTTGCCAAATGTTTTGCTTGCATTAGCAAGACTAGGGTTGGAGCAGGCATCAAACCTTACATCCCATATGTCACACCTCACCACAGACCTGGGTGCCAAACACCCTGAAGAGTCTGAACTCACGTTGGCAGTTAGCAAAGTGCTCCTATGGCCACCTCTGCAGTTAACACAGCATCCCTATGGCCACTGTCTCCCTTGATCCCCACAGCCACCCTGGGAGAAAGGCAAAAAGTCATCATTTGATAGAAAGGACCCTGAGGCTCTGGAAGGGAAAGGGACTCGCCTGAAGTCCTATGGTGAAGCAGCATCTCTGGACTCCCAGTGTTGCCCAATACCGTGCTGCTTGCCTCTACCCATCCCCGTTGGTCATTAGCACATCCTAGGGCAAGCCCTAATCCCTGCCTCATTTTGGTGTATGGGAGCTGGACCCACAGTCCCACTCTACAGCCATTTGGAAACAAAAACAGATGCTATTGTTTTTCCTTAGAGAACATGGCCAGTGGAAACAGGGCACACTGGGAATCAGAGTGAATGTCCTTGAAAGAGGGCCATGAGTCAACAAGGCCAAGCCAGAGGATGTAGAATGCTTTTCCTTAGAAATCTTTGGGAATGAAGTGGGCTTCAGACACTCCCACCCCTTCCCCAGCAGCCACCCCTACCACATTGGTTTAGACTGGGTAGGGTGGCAGTGGGGGTGGATAAAAAATCAGATTGCCCATGGCCCCAGGCTCCTTCCCCAGCTGTTTCTGTCCTAGCCCAGGCCTGGTGCCATTCTCACATTCTCACACTCATGTGATGTGTCACACACTTCACAAACCTTGATGGTCACAGTCACAGCCTGGTCTCTGCTCCTGTGGTCCAGTGGCCAGACATCCCCTGGGATGGCTCAAAGGAGCCAGGACTTGGTATTGGCGACATCAGCGTAGCTAAAGAAAATCCACACACCCAGTGTACCTCAGGGTTCAGACTCTCTGACCTGAGGTAGGCTCCCCAGGGGCTGGGAGAGGAGTTGGAGGGAATGGAGGATGGAGGACAGTGAGAAGAAGAAAGGAGGAGGAATGCAACGTGTGGGGCGGCCACCAAGAGTGAAAATAGAGGGAAGCGCCATGTAAGTGCTGGAAAGAAGGGGGTAGGTGGGATGAGCCCCATAGCCCCCTCCCCAAAAACAACTATCTTCAGGACTCAGCGCTCCCTGGGGGGCAGGCTCTGCCAGCCCTCAGCCATATGTGGCTCCGGCATCCATGGTCCCAGTGCCTTGGAAGGAGAGGGCCGGTTCTGGCAGCCAGGTCCAGTGCTTTGTAAACCAGTCCTATGTCGGGGGGACACATGACCCCTTCCCTGCCCAGTTCAGTGTTGTGGGACAGGGCTGCTGTCAAGACAGTCCCCAGTCCTGCC
>NW_016804896.1:0-1991 GCF_001698545.2 Rhinopithecus bieti
CAATGCTCTCCCATGTATCACTTTTCAGATTCCATCAAAACAGTGTCTACAAATTGCTCCGTGAAAAGAAAGGTGTAACTCTGTGAGGTGAATTCACACATCACAAAGAATTTTCAGAAAGCCTCTTTCTAGTTTTTATCTGAGGATATTTCCTTTGTCAGCATAGGCTTCAAAGCTATCCACAATACCCCTTCTCAGATTCCTCAAAAACAGTGCTAACAAACTACTCCATGAAAAGAATCATGTAACTGTGTGAGATGATTTCACACATCACATGGCCGTTTCTCAGAATGCTTCTTGCTAGTTTTTATCTGAGAATATTACCTTTTTTACCGTATTTCTCAATGTGCTCTGGAATATCCCATTGCAGATTCCACGAAAAAACTGTTAGCAACTTCTCAATGAAAAAAATGGTGTAATCTGTGAGATGAACTCACACATTCAATGGAGATTCTCAAGAAGTTTCTTTCTAGATTTTATCTGAGGACATTTCCTTTGTCACTCTTGGCTTCAATACGATCCCAAATATTCCTTCTCAGATTTCCCAAAAACACTGCTACCAAACTGTTCCATGAAAAGTATTGTGTAACTCTGTGAGATGAATTCACAATCACAAAGCAGTTTCTCAGAAAGCTTCTTTCTAGTTTTGTCTGAGGATATTTCCTTTTCACCATTTACCTTAATGCGCTTGTGAATATCCTTTTGCATATTACACGAAAATAGTGTTAGCAAAATGCTCCATGAAAAGAAAGATGTAAATCGGTGAGATAAATTCACACTTCATAAAGCAGTTTATCAGAAAGCATCTTTTGGTTTTGTCTGAGAATATTTCCTTTGTCACCCTGGGCTTCAATGCACTCCCAAATATCCGTTCTCAGACACCACAAAATCAGTGATGCCAAAGTCCTCCCTCAGCTGAAATGTTTAGCTCATTGAGATGAATGCACGCATCACAACAGGGTTTCTCTGAAAGCTTCTCTCTAGTATTTACCTGGAGAATTTTCTTTTCTCACCTTAGGCCTCTATGTGCTCCAAAATATCCCTTTGCAGATTCCATAAAAATCGTGCTACCAAACTGCTCAAAGAAAACAAACGTGTAATTCTGTGTGATGAATGCACCTATCACAAAGAAATTTCTCAGAGAGCTTCTTTCTAGTTTTTATCTCAGGATGTTTCCTTTTACACCATTGACTTCCATACACTCCCAGATATCCCTTCTCAGACACCACAAAAACAGTGATGCCAAACTGTTCTCTCAACAGAAAGCTTTACTCTATGAGATGAATGCACACATCACAAAGGAGTTATCAGAAACTTTCTCTCCAGTTTTTACCTGAAGATATTACCTGTTTCAACCTTGGCCTCTCTCCACTCCCGAATATCCCTTTGCATATTCCACAAAAACATGTTGCCAAACTGCTCAATTAAAAAAAAAGATTTAACTCTGTGAGATGAATTCACACATCAAAAAACTGTCTCTCAGAAAGCTTCTTTCTTGTTTATCTGAGGGTATTTCTTTTTTCACCATAGGCTTCTCTGTTCTCCGAATATCACTTTTTAGATTCGACAAAAACTGGGTTACCAAATTGTTCAATGAAAAGAATGGTTTACTTCTGGGAGATGAATTCACCCATCACAAAGTAATTTCTCAGAAAATTCCTTTCTAGTTTTTATCTTAGCATATTTACTTTTAAACCATCAGGCACAATGAGCTCCCAAATATGCCTTCTCAGACACCACAAAAACAGTGATGCCAAACTGCTCAATCAACAACATGCTTTATTTTATGAGATGAATAAAACCTCACAAAACAGCTTCTCAAAACCTTCTCTCCAGTTTTATCTGAAGATACTTCCTTTTCACCATAGGCCTCTATGATCTCCCGAAAATCCCTTTTCAGATTCTCCAAAAACAGTGCTACCAAACTGTTCAATGAAAAGAAAAGTGTAACGCTGTGAGATGAACTCACACATCACAAAGCTGTTTCTCAA
>NW_016804897.1:0-1998 GCF_001698545.2 Rhinopithecus bieti
ATAAAATTGATGTTGACTGCATTAAATTTTTATTACAAGTTTTTTTTTTTTTTGAGACGGAGTCTTGCTCTATCACCCAGGCTGGAGTGCAGTGGCGCGATCTCGGCTCACTGCAAGCTCTGCCTCCCGGGTTCATGCCATTCTCCTGCCTCAGCTTCCTGAGTAGCTGGGACTAGAGGTGCCCGCCACCACGCCCGGCTAATTTTTTGTATTTTTAGTAGAGACGGGGTTTCACCGTGTTAGCCAGGGTGGTCTCGACCTCCTGACCTTGCTATCCACCCACCTCAGCCTCCCAAAGTGCTGGGATTAGAGGCGTGAGCCACCACACCTGGCCTATTACAAATTTTAAAGGAAAAAATAGCAGAGGGCCCTATTAATTCAAAATTTAGTATTCTTAGAGTTCAGGAATTACTTGATATAATGAAGTGGCATTGTTTTTTGTTGATCTTGCTTCACCCCCACTTTAGATTTCATGGGCTTCAGGGGGGTTTTTGTTTTTTATTTTCTGGTTTATTTATTTCTTTTTGAGATGGAATCTCGCCCTGTTGCCCAGGCTGGAGTGCAGTGGCGTAATCTCGGCTCACTGCAACCTCCACCTCCCAGGTTCAAGCCATTCTCCTGTCTCAGCCTCCTGAGTAGCTGGGACTATAGGCGCCCACCACGACACCCAGCTAATTTTTGTATTTTTAGTAGAGATGGGGTTTCACCATGTTGGTCAGGCTGGCCTCGAACTCCTTACCTCAGGTGCTCCACCTGCCTCAGCCTCCCAAAGTGCTGGGATTACAGGCGTGAGCCATCGGGCCCAGACTTGTTTTTGTTTTTTTAATGAGAGCTAAGATGTAAGCTACCCTGGAAAATGAATCTTTCTGGGACCCTGGAGCTGAGTATATTCTCTTCATAGACTATCAAATAATTCATAATCTAGTAAAGGAGATGAGGAAAGCATATGACCAAAATACAAGATAAAATGTGATAAATGCCAGAAGAAAGGCGCAGAAAAAAAGGTATGATTTTTGGATGAAGATATCTTGTCTTCATTGAGGGGAATTAAGGGACACTTCGTGAAGGAGACTTTTTTGTTTCTTAGCTTGTTTCAAGGGAGTTGGTTTTCAAGTCCGGCTTTAAGTACCAGTCTCAATTAGGTATCATCTAATTCATATATATATATTTTTTTTGTTTGTTTGTTTGTTTGTTTTTTGAGACAGAGTCTTGCTCTGTGGCCCAGGCTGGGGTGCAGTGGCACGATCTCAACTCACTGCAACCTCCGCCTCCCGGATTCAAGCCATTCTCCTGCCTCAGCCTCCCAAGTAGCAGGGATTACAGGTGCATGGCACCATGCCTGGCTAATTTTTAGTAGAGACGGGGTTTAGTGTTTTTAGTAGAGATGGGGTTTCATCATGTTGTCCAGGATGGTCTTGATCTCCTGACCTCGTGATCTGCCTGCCTCAGCCTCCCTGCCTTCGCCCAGGCTGGAGTGCAGTGGCACAATCTCAGCTCACTGTAACCTCCACCTCCCGGGTTCAAGTGGTTCTTGTGCCTCCGCCTCCCAAGTAGGTGGGATTACAGGTGCGTGCCACCATGCCTGGCTAATTTTTGTGCTTTCAGTAGAGACGGGGTTTCGCCATGTTGTCCAGGCTGGTCTCAAACTTCTGGGCTCAAGTGATCCACCCGTCTCCATGTCCCAAAGTGCTGGGATTACAGGCATGAGCCACCACACCTGGCCAGCGCCCTGTTTTAAACACAATGTCCACAATTTCTCTGACTATGTACAACCAAAAGCCAGTACATCTGTTACATGAATAGAACACAAACAATTGGCCGGGAGCAGTGGCTCAGGCCTGTAATCCCAGCACTTTGAGAGGCCGAGGCAGGTGGATCACGAGGTCAGGAGTTCAAGACCAGCCTGGACAACATGGTGAAAACCCATCTCTACTAAAATACAACAAAATTATCCAGGCGTGGTGGTGGGTGTCTGTAATCCCAGCTACTCGGGAGGCT
>NW_016804898.1:0-1025 GCF_001698545.2 Rhinopithecus bieti
AAGTGAGGAATGACAAACCTGTGTTTTTTTTTTTCCCCCACATAGTCAAAGATAAAATAAAATCAACATAAAGCCCAGGAAATTATTCTGGTTAGACAAAGAATTTCTATCTAGAAAGTATAAAACAACTGTCTCTAATGTAGGCAAAGCCAATAAGCAGTAAACCAAGGAAATAAAGCCATCAAAATTGAACACACTTTGCTAAGATTTTAATACAGTTCATAACTTCTTTTCAAACTCAGGTATTATAAGCCAGGACCAATAATATTTACTTTCCAAGGTTTGTCCTTCATTAGCTCCTTCATATTCTGGAACAATCTGACACTTTAAGACACATCTTAGGGCACCCAAAAGGTCAGCACTAATTTCACTATAATAGTAAGATGTTACTAACACGCAATGTATCCATCATTGCTATTTTAAATGAACCAGTAAGTAAGTATTTTAAATTGTCTCAGTTTTCATTTCTAATATACTATGTATTGATAGTTAACCTATATATCCAAAAGGTTTTGGGCTCCTCAGTAAGCTCCAAGAGTATAAAGAGGTTCAGACACCAAAAGGAAAAGAAGCTGAATACTAATGCATTAAGGCATATATACTCTTTTTCCTCGAGAAATAAAGGCACACGCACAGTTGTGTTTTTCTGCCACTATTTCTTCTAGGGTATCTCAGCCACTCATTAATTATAACCTTTAACAAAAGTAACTAACTTCAATCACATGAAGCAAGCAGGGAGGGGTTAATAATTGAGAACTTTCGGCCCTCCAGAAGTGTTTCAGCAAACAGGCAAAGCTCTTCAGACAACTCTCTACAGTCACACAACCCCTTTTATGCTCTGTCAAAGTGGCAAAATGACATTCACTGACATGGCCCAAAGATATAACCTCTCTTTGGTACATACAAATTAAGAGCAAAACTTTATAAAGATAAAATTATGCTTGGTAATTATATGACCTAAATATCGAATGGTGATTCATTAATTAACTCAATTTACTATCATCCCCATCCCCAATTTCTTTTAC
>NW_016804899.1:0-850 GCF_001698545.2 Rhinopithecus bieti
ATCTTCTAACATCGACAATAAAGATAGATCTGATGGCATGATGCTAAGTAAAATAAGCCAGCCATAAAAAGACAGATATTGTATAAATCCATTTATATGAGACATCTAAAGTAGTTACACTCAGCAACAAAATAGAGAGGTGTTTGTAAAGGGTCAATGAGGAAAATGAGTAGTTTCATGTATGTTGAGTTCAAGTTTCCCAAGACAAAAACATGTGGAGATATACTGCATGACAGTGTCAATATACCCAACATAACAGAACTGTATAACTTAAAAATATTTAAGATTCTAAATTTTATGTTATCTATTTTGGACAATTAAAAATAAACAATTACACCTAAAAGAAATACAGAGTTATAAAGCTTTTCAAAAATTACCTTCAAATCACAAGTGTTTCTCTCACAAAAAGAAAACATACATTCACCAATGAATAGATGTTGAAATTACAACGATTTTCATGACTCCTCACCTAAACAGAATAAAACCACCATTGATGACCAACAAAAATATAAATATAAGAGTCATAAACAAAATGGGCTGATACTTATTCAGTCAAACACAGAGATAATTAAATTGGCAATAAACATATGGCTGATTCATATTTGACTTTTGCCTCACAGTGTCTTAAAATGTACAGAGCTGAATACTGTCATACAAAATTATATGAATAAAAACTAAAAAATACTATGAATGTGAAATGGCCTATTATAAAAATTGTAACAAATAAATACAAAATTGCAAAGCAAAATTAAAAGAAACTATAACCCATAAAATTCTGAATAAACATAGTGGACTACTGATGAAGAATCCTTCTAGATAGCTACAATTTTCAACCATGACTGGCTATCCA
>NW_016804900.1:0-1031 GCF_001698545.2 Rhinopithecus bieti
CAATGACGTATATGATCTTCTCCTGTGCTTAGAGATGTTAAAATTCATTTATGGTACTACAAAAATTGGAGCATGCAATAAAACTTCTAAACTATGTAATAAAATCCAAGGTAGGATTTTGTGGATTATGTGTTAGTAATGATATTTTAAGAGAATATTAACCTTTTGTTAAGCAAATATATTAATATATTAATTATGCAATAATTTTAATTATGATTAATTTTATCATAAGATTTTCTTTTCTATTTACACATAAGACTTACAAATTCAAATAACAAAATGATGTTTTACACTGTACTCAGGAATAGACAGACATATGTTTTAAATAAAGAGCCTATTTCAACATGGCAAAACCCCTTCTCTACTACAGATACAGACATTAGCTGGTCATGGTGACGCGTGCCTGTGGTCCTAGCTACTCATGAGGCAGAGATGGGAGGATCACTTGAGGCCGGGGGCAGAGGTTGCAGTGAGCTATGATTGTGCCACTGCCCTCCAGCCTGGGTGACAGAGCAAGACTCTGTCTCATAATAAAAACAAAAATTAAAATAAAATGAAATAATCAAATAAAAAACAAAGCGCATAGGTCAGCTGGATGCAGTGACGCATGCTTGTAATACCAGCATTTTGGCAGGCTGAGGCAGAAGGATCACTTGAGACCAGGAGTTCAAGAACAGCCTGGGCAATGCAGCGAGACCATGTCTTTACAAAAACACACAAAAATATTAGCCAGCATGGTGGCGTACACCTGTATTCCCAGGTACTCAGGAGGCCTGAAATGAGAGGATCCCTTGAACCATTGTATATAATTTGCAGCCAGGTGGAAGAGAGTACAGAATTCAAAGCCTCCATTAACTCAACGAACCCGTTCCCCAGCCCACAGACACACACACAAAGACTTACAGTCACGTCTTTTGCTTATGGGAGCTGGCGTTTCTCCTTGGGGGTAGCAAGAGATGAGCTTTTTATTGTCACTGTGGCTTTTCAGTTTATGCAAGTCAACACCTTTGAACAATGGCTGAGACCAGGAT
>NW_016804901.1:0-1033 GCF_001698545.2 Rhinopithecus bieti
CGACAGAGTGAGACTCCGTCTCAAAAAAAAAAAAAAAAAAAAGAATTTAAGCTGTTCATTCAACCAAAAAACAAGTGGGTAGCTGGGTGTAGTGTTGCACCCCTGTGGTCCTAGCTACTTGGAAGGTTGAAGCAGGAGGATACTTGAGCCCAGGAAGTCAAGGCTGCAGTGAGCCGTGATCGCACCATTGCACTCAGGCTGGGCCACAGAGGGTGAGACCCTGTCTCAAATTAAAAAAAAAAAAAAACGAACAAAAGAAAGGGCCAGGTGCAGTGGCTCATGCCTGTAATCCCAGCACTTTGGGAGGCCGAGGCAGGGGGATCACAAGGTCGAGATCAAGACCATCCTGGTCAACATGGTGAAACCCCATCTCTACTAAAAATACAAAAATTAACTGGATGTGGTGGTGCCTGTAGTCCCAGCTACTTGGGAGGCTGAAGCAGGAGAATCACTTGAACCTGGGAGGCAGAGGTTGCAATAAGCTGAGATGGCGCCACTGCACTCCAGCCTGGTGACAGAGTGAGACTCCGTCAAGAAAGAAAAGAAAGGAAGGAAGGAATGAAGGGAGGGAGAGAAGGAGGGACAGATGAGTGTAGCTGAAGCAGAGGGAATGAGGGGAGAGTCAGAGAGAGAGACCCTGGGGCTCAGATTGTGAGGATTTTTCAGCTACAGTGAGCACTTGGGACCTTAACTCAGAGTGAGCCGGGCACTGTTGGATGGTTTCAAGTTCCTAGAAAGGAGCCTATTCAAAGGCATGGTAAATACAGTCTCCCAGAAGTCTTAGTACAGTTTTAAGTACTAATAGTCCAGGAGGTCAACATGCCACCAACTTACAAATGACATCATTTGAAAGTTTAGGGTGAGGGGAGGGGACTTAGAGGAGGAATCCAGTAGGTGCAGCAAAATCCACCATGGCACACGGATACTCGTGTAACCAACCTGCACATTCTGTACGTGTATCCTATTTTTTTTGTTGTTGTTTTTTTTGGTTTCTTTTTTTTTTGTTTAGAAGAAATAAAAAAGAAAAAAAAGA
>NW_016804902.1:0-321 GCF_001698545.2 Rhinopithecus bieti
CTGCCACCAACTACACCCACCGCCACCGTGTCTACACCCACCGCCGTGTCTACACCCACTGCCACTGTGCAGTGCTGCCACCATGTCTACACCCACTGCCACAGTGTCTACACCATTGCCACTGTGTCTACACCTACCGCCACCATGTCTACACCCACCGCCACCGTGTCTACACCCACTGCCACTGTGCAGTGCTGCCACCATGTCTACACCCACGGCCACCATGTCTACACCCACTGCCACTGTGTCTACACCCATTGCCACTGTGCAGTGCTGCCACCATGTCTACACCCACTGCCACCAACTACACCCACCGCCACT
>NW_016804903.1:0-2280 GCF_001698545.2 Rhinopithecus bieti
AGTAAATAAAATACATGATGTGCAAAGAAGAAAACTATTTCCCCAAATCCCTCTACCCCAAATAACCATATTTTCTTTCAAAAAAAATTTTTTTTTTTTTGAGACGGAGTCTCACTCTGTCGCCCAGACTAGAGTGCAATGGCACGATCTTGGCTCACTGTAACCTCTGCCTCCTGGGTTCAAGCGATTCTCCTGCCTCAGCCATCCGACTAGCTGGAATTATAGGCACATGCCATCACGCCCAACTAATTTTTGTGTTTTTAGTAGAGACGGGATTTCCCCATGTTGGCCAGGCTGGTCTCGAACTCCTGACCTCAAGCGATCCACCAGCCTCAGCCTCCCAAAGTGCTGCAATTACAGGTCTTTCCATTTTTTATTGTAAGATCTGTCTTTCTCTCTCTCTCCCTTCCTCCCTCCCTCTCTCTCTCTCTCTTTCTCCCTTCCCTTCCTTTCCTTCCCTTCCCTTCTTCCTTTCTTTCTTGACAGGGTCTCACTCTGTCACCCAGGCTGGAGTGCAGTGGCACAATCAGGGCTCACTGCAGCCTTGACCTTCTGGTCTCAAGCAGTCCTCTCACTTCAGCCTCCAGAGCTACTGGGACCACAGGCGTTTGCCACCACATCTGGCTAATTTTTTTTTAGAGGCTGGATCTCACTACATTGCTCAAGCCAGTCTCAAACTCTTGGCATCAAGTGGTTCTCCTGCCTCAGCCTCCCAAAGTCCTGAGACCACAGACGTGAGCCACCATACCTGACTAGATTTTTCTTTTCTCTCTTTCTTTCTTTCTTTCTTTCTTTCTTTCTTTCTTTCTTTCTTTCTTTCTTTCTTTCTTTTTTTTTTTTGACAGGTCCTCACTCTGTCACCCAGGCTGGAGTGCAATGGTGAAGTCTTGGCTCACTGCAGCCTCCACCTTCCAGGCTCAAGCAATCCTCCCACCTCAGCCTCCTGAGTCTGGGACTACAGGTGCACACCACCATGCCTGGCGAATTTTTACATTTTTTTGTAGAGATAGGGTTTCTTCATGTTGCCCAGGCTGGTGTCAAACTCCTGGCTCAAGTGATCCTGCCAAGGCCTGCCTTGGCATTCTAAAGTGCTGGGATGACAGGTGTGAGCCACTGCACCTGGCCCAGATTTTTTAAACATACAGAAAGGTTGAAAGAATAACACAGTGAATGCCCCTACACCCTCCACTAGCTCGATTCAACAATGGAAACCACCACATTTTAAACGTGTTGGTGTCCTCTTCCTAAATAGCTTCCTGGGTCTGAACACACACAGGTATGTGTATACAAGAATGACATCACACTTTACATGTTGCTCTGAATTTTTTTTTTTTTCTTTGAGATGGAGTCTCGCTCTGTTGCCCAGGCTGGAGTACAGTGGTGTGATCTCGGCTCACTGCAACCTCTGCCTCCCAGGTTCCAGCGATTCTCCTGCCTCAGCCTTCTGGGTAGCTGGGATTACAGGCGCATGCCACCACGCCTGGCTTATTTTTGTATTTTTAGTAGGGACGGGGTTTCACCATGTTGGCCAGGCTGGTCTTGAACTCCTGACCTCAGGTGATCAGCCCACCTCAGCTTCCCAAAGTGCTAGGATTACAGGCATGAGGTGCCACGCCTGGCCTGTTGGTTTTTTAAAAAATGTTCACTTAATAATATATTATAAACCTATTCTCAAGTTTCATGAAGTATCCTTTCACAATATCATCTTTGATGGCCCCTTAGTATTCATTATATGGCTCTATCATAATTTTAACAACCAACCCTTGCATGGTTGGACATTGGTGTCATTTCCAATTTTTCACTATTATGAAAACAGAAAAAGGTCTGTGAATATCCCTGCATCTTTTTGCCATTGGGTAAGAATTACCTGAGGGTAAATTCCTAGACTGAGGATTCAGGAGTCAAAGGACTTGCCTCACACTAGGGTCATAGCAATTCAAACTTTCACTGATAATGCCTGGGACTCTCCAGCTACCCACATCCTCACCAACATAGAAGCAGTCCCCCTAAGGGCCGGGCACGGTGGCTCAAGCCTGTAATCCCAGCACTTTGGGAGGCCGAGACGGGCGGATCACAAGGTCAGGAGATCGAGACCATCCTGGCTAACACGGTGAAACCCCGTCTCTACTAAAAAATAAAAAAACTAGCCGAGCGAAGTGGCGGGCGCCTGTAGTCCCAGCTACTCGGGAGGCTGAGGCAGGAGAATGACGTAAACCCGGAAGGCGGAGCTTGCAGTGAGCTGAGATCCGGCCACTGCACTCCAGCCTGGGCGACACAGCG
>NW_016804904.1:0-319 GCF_001698545.2 Rhinopithecus bieti
AAGGAGGGAAAGAAAAGGAAGGAAGGAAGGAAGGAAGGAAGGAAGGAAGGAAGGAAGGAAGGAAGGAAGGGAAAGAAAGGAAGGAAGGAAGGAAGGAAGGAAGGGAAAGAAAGGAAGGAAGGAAGGAGAAAGAGAAAGAAAGAAAGAAAGAAGAAAGAAAGAAAGAAAGAAAGAAAGAAAGAAAGAAAGAAAGAAAGAAAGAAAGAAAGAAAGAAAGAAAGAAAGAAAGATCTTGTCATTTGTGACAACACGGATTAACCTGGAGGATACTATGTTAAGTGAAATGAGCCAGGCACAGAAAATAAATACTGTGTAATCT
>NW_016804905.1:0-1375 GCF_001698545.2 Rhinopithecus bieti
GATACAGCTCAATGAAAAGAGAAGCTTAACTGAGTGAGCAGAATTCATGTGACTCAGAGCAGTTTCACAGAAAGCTTCCTTCTGTTTTCTCTCTGAGGTTATTTCCTTTTCAGGATATTCTAAAGAGTGTTTCCAAAAGTCCTTTCTCAGATTCCATAGAAACAGTGATTTCAAACTGCTCAATCCAAAGAACGATTTAACTCTATGTGATGAATACAAACATGACAAAAGAGTTACGCAGAAAGTTTCTCTCCAATTTTCGATGGAAGACATTTCCTTGCCTCACACAGGCCTCCGGTTGCGACTTACTATCCCTTCCCAGAACCCTCAAAGACCGACTTTGAAACTGGAAAATGTAGAGTAAGCTTTAACCTGTGAAAAGAATGGACAGCAATTTCTTCGAGTGCTTCTTTCTGTTTTTTATTGGACGACATTTCACTTTTTGCCACAGTCTTCAATGTGCTCCGAATATTACACTTTTGGTTATACAGTAACAGTGTTGAAACTGTGACTTATGAGAAGAAAGTTATAACTCCCTGAGTGGAATGCACACATCATCAACCAGTTTCTCAGAAAGCTTCTCTCCACTTTTTATCTGACTATGTTTCCTATTTCACCATAGGCCTGAATGTGATCCCATACATCCATGAGGTAGTTTCCAAGCTGCATAATGTAAAGAAAGCTTCATCTATGTGAGATGAATAAACATAGCAAAAGCAGATTCACAGAAAGCTTCTTTCCAATTTTATCTGAAGATATTTCCTTTTTCATCATAGTCCAGAATGTGCTCCCGAAGATCCCCTTGTGAATCCGGCCATGGCAGTTTCCAAGCTGCATAATGTAAAGAAAGCTTTATCTATGTGAGATGATTACACATATCACAGAGTAGTTTCCTAGAAAGCTTCTTTCTAGTTTTGTCTGAGGCTTTTCCCTTTTCACCTTCGACATCAGCATGCTCCCGAATATCACTTGGTAGCGGTTTCTCAAAAAGGGTTTCCCAACGCTGTATGAAGAAAGAGGTATAACACTGTGATTGGAATGCACACGTCACAAAGCAGTTCCTCGGAAAGCTTCTGTCCAGTTTCGGTCTGAACATATTTTTCTTTCACCGTTAGCCTCAAAGTGCTCCCGAATATCCCATCACACGCTAAACATACACAGGGTTAGAGAACTGCTCAATGAAAAGAGAGGCTTATCTGGGTGATAGAAATTAAGACGACACAGAGAAGTTTCACAGAAAGCTTCCTTCTGGATTTTGCCTGAGGATATTTCTTCCTCCATATTCTAAGGATTGTTCCCAAATGTCCTTCCTCAGATTCCACAAAAACAGTTATTTCAAGCTGCTCAATCCAAATAATGGTTTAACTCTATGAGA